>NC_079205.1:41441681-41511681 GCF_026745355.1 Beta vulgaris subsp. vulgaris
GTATTACTAATGATATGTTTTCTTTTTCAGCTCCGGCCAAAGTTGCATTAAAGAAATCTTGGATGGGAGACATCAGTATGTCTAAGTTCACAAATTCTCTTTGGAAGGAGTATAACGAAACCAACTATGAAAATAGGACGGATAGGATGGATACCCTGGTTAGTTTTTTTTTTCTTTTATTATTATTCGACCTTTATTGGTTGATTTTGTCCGGCCTAGACCTTCGTCCAAGGGACATGACAAAAAGGGTGAAAGGAGCTCCTTCCAAGAGGTAGGCGACCACTGTAATACTCCGTATTTTGAGAATTAATTCGTATTAATTAAGAAAATATAAAGAAGTTAATAAAAAGGTATTTTAATATTATTTACAGAATAATAAGAATATAATAATATTAATACGAGTCGGTTGTGTTAATTTCGGATTTATAAAGGTTAAACCGAGTTTACCCGATCTAGAGTTACCACTTTTAGAAGGTTATAAAAAGGAAAAGAAGAGGAGAAAAACTTCAGAAACCCTAAATTTCTTCCTTTCCTCCTTCAGCCGTCACCTTCCTTTCCTTCTCTTTTTCTCTCGCTGCTCTCCTCTTCCCTCTCGCTGCTCTCCTCTTCTCTGTCGTTGTTTCCTCCTTTTCTTCGTCTCTCTCTCGCCGTGTGCTGCTGTGCGAGGCTCGCGTGGACGAGGCTGCAGGCGTGCCGGTGTGTGTGAGACGAGCAAGGGACGAGGTTGCGCGGAGAGTACGTTGGTGGTGCGAGGGTGTGCGAGTCGAGGGGTTGCGAGGCCTGCGTGAGCAAGGCCTGTGCGTCGAACGAAGGCTGTGCGAGCGGTTTTGTGAGGACAGAGCGAATCGAGGGCAGGCGAGCGTTGTGTGCTGTTGTGCGAGCGAAATGGTGCGGAGATCGAGACGAGTGCGCGACGAGTGACGACGGTCGAGGTTGGTGCGAGGCTCGCGTGAGCGACGAGGCCCGCTGCTGCTGCTGTGCGCAGGTGCGGTGCGAGGTGCGGTGTGAGGCAAGCGGGGTTGTGCGACGAAGTTGTTGCGCCGTTGCCGGAAACCGGTCGTCGGAACTTGATTTCCGGCGAGCTTAACGGTATAAAACATTTTTATATATTAAATATATTATATTAAGTTTAATTATAAGTTATGTTTTCATAATTATGTTAAATTATAATTAATTAATTAATAATTCAAGTTAATGAGTTCATGTTATTATTCTGAGTATAATTGCGGATCTAACTTTTGGACATAATACTGGATTGGACCTAAGAGTATTGGACCTAAGAGTTTTGGACATAAGATTTGGACATAAAGCATGGTTGGACTTATAAGTTAACTGGTTTGGTAAAGATAGTGGACTAATGACACTAACTGATATTAGTATGTTCACTAGCTTTGACTCCTAAAAGACGTTAAATTCTTTATAATAAAAAAGTAACGAAAATTCTTAAACAAGGGGTTTATTAATCGTTTACTTCGAATTATTAAACCGTATAGTCTTAGTTACGTAGTAGTTGTTAATATTACCAACGACGTAGCACTAAAGCTTTTTATTTAACGGTTTAGGTCCCAATTTCATAAGCGGAACGTTCGATTAAGACAGCGAAAATTCTCCGTTATAAGGTACGTACGCGTACCAGTTTAATCCCGAGTATTAGTATCATGATTAGGTTGCAATCTATGTTATTGGAACCTAGAAGCATGATAGGGAATGTTTGATTGATTGAGATTGTCTGGTTAGACATTTGTAATTGAAATTGATATGTTGCATGGGAATGCGTAATTCTATCGTAGTATTTCAAAGAGCATTTTTAATCTATCCATAGTGTAACAAGGTTGTTACAAGAGATATGATTTGAGCATAAGAGGACAGGTAAATGATTCTATGTATCCATAGTGTAACAAGGTTGTTACAAGAGATACGATTTGAGCATTTTAATGAAGAGAACAGGTAATTGATTCTATGTATCCATAGTGTAACAAGAGTGTTACAAGAGATACGATATGTGGTTATGAAATGAATGGTTAATATTAAAATGAATTATGGCAATATCTTGTAGCTGGACTCCCTACAAGTGATGAACAATGGGGGGAGTGTGGGACTTGTCCTACGCTCCTACGCAGGCCTACTGTGACGACAGTAGTGTCCTTATATTTTTGACACTCAAGTAGGCGGAAGGTTCCGTTCGATCTTGGGGGTATGCATACTAAGGTGATGGGTGTGAGACGGCTCGAAACCGTATTTGCATTTCATCTAACAGACCTAGTGTCTGTTAAGGATTCAGTAGCCCGTATGATTCTAGTAAGATGACGGTGCCCGTTCGATGCCAATTAAAGATTAAAGATTAAAGGTTAAAGGATGTAACATAGTGTAGCATCATGTTAAGATTGTTCATGTGTGCATCATTTATGTTTACATGTATTCAATGGTTCATTACGTACTCAGCATAGCTGATTGTGTGTTTTATGTGTTTGATGAACTGCGATGAACCATTGATGCTACAATGGGGAGCAGACTAGGTGTGCTGGTGCTGCTGCATAATCTCGAGCATACGGGGACTAGGCTTGGGTATTTACATTTAAAGCATTTTGAAATAAGTATTATTGGTTTTTCTAAGACTTATATATGGTTTGTGGTTTGAATGAAAGGGGCATTGATGATTCCCGAGTTGTATTTATATTTTAATTCCGCTGCATTTTAGTTTTCAAGTTAATGTTTTAAGTTATCGTTAACCTTATTATGCCTTGCGTTCCATCGCGGCGGTAACGCCCCGAGGTCGACGCGACGCAGCAGTGGTAGGCGCGTGGATTTTGGGGGTGTTACAAAACTGGTATCAGAGCCGAAGGCTCTGAATTTCAAAGACGTTTTAAAAACGATTTCAAAATGGGTAGTATGGGATAGGAGCATATAGAACATATTATGTTATGTGCATTAAGTCATAGGAATGATTGCAAATGTGATTTCGTTTCGTGTCTTGAACTCGAATGTGTTGTTTGATTGTTCAATTGAAGTTGCGAACGATTCTTGCAATATTCAAATATGAATAGGTTAGGAGGATGTACAAGGATGTTTCAAAAATGTGTTGAATAAAACCTTATTTTTGCGACAAAACTTTTACTTGATTGAAAGATCGTTTTATCTCTTATACATATATATACATATATATGATAATGTTAAAACCTTTAAGGATACTTTATGATATTCCTTGTTATGGTTGTGACGTCTCATGTGAGATGTTTGTGTTGCAAGTCAATAAAGACTTAATATTTGTTCGTGACAACTGCTTGCTATATGTGCAATGTGTATTGGTTAAGAAAGGACAGGATGATGTGTGTCACTGAGATAGCTATTATGTTATTTTCAGCGTAGAATGGTTCGGGAGGGAGGCACGCCTGAAACCTCTCTGAATATCGAGCAATCGATACGTGACTTGGTGCAAATCACTGCCAACCTAGCCCAAGGTCACAATCGTGAAGGGGTTTATCTGAAAAGGTTGCCCGTAGGAACCCACCAATACTGAATGGGAAAGGGGGACCTGAAGAATTAGAGAACTGGGTTGGGGAATTCGATAAACTTTTCTTCACCTTATCTTGCCCTGATGAGAAAACTGTGCCCTTAGCGAGCTACTACCTTCAGGGAGATGCTCATTTCTGGTGGACCCAAGCTAAGAGCAACCTCCTGAGTCAGCCTGGTTTTGGGTGGGAAACTTTCAAAAAGGCCTTAAGGGACAATATTACCCTCCATACCTTAAGAAGCAGAAAGCCCAGGAATTTATGATGTTGGAACAAGGGACTCTGTCTGTTGAGGAGTACTACCGGAAATTCATCGAGCTGATGAGATTTGCCCCGGAAATAGCACCTACTGAGGAATCTAAAGCCTCACGTTTCGAACTAGGACTTACCCTTGACCTGCAAGGAAGACTAGGGGGAGATACATTCACCTCTTTAGATCATGTGTTTGGCAAAGCTGCTCATCTTTATGCCATCAGGAAGAGAGAGGAAGGGGGTAAGCAGGGTGAAGAAAGATAAAATCCAAACCTGAGGTCCAGAAGTTTGAGAAGAAGCATAATGGGAACCAAAACCATCAAGACCCTCAAAGGAATTTCGGTAAGGGACCCAATAACAACAACTATATCCCAACAACAATAACCGCAATAACAACACCAATAACCGCAGATCTGAGCGTGTGTATAGGTGTAGGATGCCCTAACAACCATCCTGGTAGAGACTGTGAGGGTAACAAGGTGGAATGTCGAGAATGCGGGAAATTGGGACATAGGGCATATGAGTGCTACTCGAAGAACAAACTGATACCCAATGGCCAAAAGAATGGGAATTATGGGGACAAGCCCGAAATGGAAATGGAAACGGGAATGGAAATGGGGGAAGTGCTTAGAATTCTAACTACTCCAAGCCTGTAACCAACACCAATAATCAGACATCTAATGGGAACAATGCAACCAATTCCCAAGATAAGGGCAAGGGGAAGCTGTATATGATGTCGACTAGAGAACAAGAGGCTCGAAGGGATGTTGTCTCGGGTACATTTTCTATCAACTCCACTCCTGTTAAAGTATTGTTTGATTCTGGAGCATCATTGTCATTTATTGCCCATTCAACTGTTAGGACTTTAACATTGATCGAGTCTGAGTCGATTTCTATGCCTATAGTCATTCCGTCTGGGGACTGTTAATTCTTCTAAAAGATTTCTAAAAGTGCCACTGAAAATAGGAGAGAGTTTCTTTCCTTCTGATCTGATAGAGTTTAACTTATCAAACCTAGACGTTATTTTGGGGATGGATTGGCTTGGAAAGTACATGGCTAAGATAGATTGCGATGCGCAGAAAGTGGAACTGAGAGATCCTTTGGGAAAAAGAGTGTCATATAGGAGAATACCTCGAGAACCCGAATTAAGGTGATCAATGCCTTACAACTTAAGAACTACGTAGACAAGGGATGGCCTCTATTTATGTGTTCGGTGAGAAGAATTGAGGATGATCCGTTAAGCCTGAGGATGTGCCAGTAGTCCGAGAGTTCAGGATGTTTTTCCTGAAGATATACCTGGTATGCACCAAGGAGAGATGTAGAGTTCACCGTTGACCTAGTACCTGGGACTGGACCAATTTCGAAAGCCCCATATCGAATGGCTCCAGCAGAAATGAAGAGTTGAAAAACCAGTTGGAGGAACTACTTGACAAAGGGTATATTAGACCTAGCATGTCACCATGGGGAGCACCTGTCTTATTTGTGAAAAAGAAGGATGGTAGTTTGAGGTTGTGTATAGACTATCGAGGTTGAACAATGTCACTGTGAAAAACAAGTACCCATTGCCTAGGATTGATGACTTGTTCGACCAACTTCAGGGTGCGGGGATGTTCTCCAAAATAGACTTAAGGTCAGGTTACCATCAATTGAGGATTGTTGATCATGATATACCAAGACTGCTTTCAGGACTAGATATGGCCACTATGAGTTTACGGTAATGCCTTTTGGGTTATCTAATGCACCTGCAGTTTTCATGGACCTTATGAATCGGATTTTTCGACCCTACCTCGACAAATTTGTCGTTGTGTTCATAGACGATATACTGATCTATTCTAGGAGCAAGGAGGAACATGAGGGTCATTTGAGAGTCATTTTGCAGACACTTAGGGACAACCAACTATATGCGAAGTTTTCGAATGTGAATTTTGGTTGGAAAGAGTGTCATTTTTGGGTCACTTTGTCTCCAAGGAGGGTGTGTCAGTCGATCCTGCAAAGATCAAAGCCGTGAGTGAATGGCCTACTCCAAAGAATGTCACAGACATAAGAAGTTTCTTGGGTTTAGCCGGTTACTATAGGAGATTTGTGAAAGACTTCTCCAAAATAGCAAAGCCCATGACCACTTTGATGAAGAAGGATTGTAGGTTTAACTGGAATGAGGACAGTGAGAAAGCCTTTCAAACGCTCAAAGAAAGGTTAACATCAGCCCCTGTCCTAACCTTGCCTAAGGGAATGAGGGATATGAGTGTATAGTGATGCGTCCAAGAATGGGTTGGGTTGTGTTCTTATGCAAAATGGGAAGGTCATAGCTTATGCGTCTCGCAGTTGAAGCCATATGAAGTCAATTACCCAAACACGACTTAGAATTGGCCGCAATAGTGTTTGCCCTAAAAATCTGGAGACACTACCTTTACGGGGTGACTTGTCGAATCTTCACTGATCACAAAAGTCTCAAATACATCTTCACCCAGAAAGACCTTAAATGAGACAGCGCAGATGGTTAGAGCTCATCAAGGACTATGACTTAGACATCCAGTACCATGAGGGTAAAGCCAACGTCGTTGCTGATGCGTTAAGTCGCAAGTCTAGCCATAGCCTGAATACATTAGTCGTTGCCGACAAACTTTGTGAGGAGTTTTCTAGACTCCAGATAGAAGTTGTTCATGAAGGGGAGGTAGAAAGATTGCTGAGTGCCTTAACCATCGAGCCCAACTTTCTAGACGAAATAAGAGAATCAACCTGGGGATGTGAAGCTTGAGCGAGTCAAAGCAAAGCTTAAGGAGGGAAAAGCAGAAGGGTTTGCGATCCATGAGGATGGAAGCATAAGATATAAGGGTAGGTGGTGTGTCCACAAAAATGTGAAGAATTGAAACAAAAGATAATGGGAGGGTCATAACACGACTTATTCCGTCCACCCAGGGGGAGATAAGTTATATAAGGACCTCAAGAAGATGTTTGGTGGCCTGGGATGAAAAGAGCAGTAGCTGAATTTGTTTCAAAATGTCTAACGTGCCAGAAAGTCAAAAGTGAACACAAGAGACCTCAAGGAAAGATTCAACCTTTAGACATTCCGACATGGAAATGGGACTCATATCCATGGATTTCGTTGTAGCCTTACCTCGGAGTCGAGGAGGCAATAACACCATATGGGTGATAGTAGAAAGACTAACCAAAACAGCAAGGTTCATACCTATGAAAGATACGTGGAGTATGGAAGCCTTAGCCAAGGCCTATGTGAAAAATGTCATTCGATTGCATGGAGTACCCACGAGTATAGTATCAGATAGAGATTCGCGATTCCTTTCGAATTTCTGGAAAAAGGTTCAGGAAGCTTTTGGTAGTGAGCTATTGATGAGTACAGCTTTTCACCCAGCTACAGACGGTCAAACCGAAAGAACTATTCAGACCTTAGAGGACATGTTGCAGAGCTGTGCCTTAGAATACCAAGGATCATGGGAAGACCATTTGGACCTCATAGAATTCTCATACAACAACAGCTACCATGCTAGTATTAAGATGGCACCATTTGAAGCACTATATGGGAGAAAGTGTCGTAGCCCTTTGTGTTGGAACGACATTAGTGAGACTGTGGTGTTAGGACCTGAGATGATTCAGGAGACATGGATCAGGTCGATTCATTCAAGAAAAGATTAAGGCCGCACAGGACAGGCAGAAATCCTATGCGGATCAGAAGCGAAGGGATGAGAATTACGAAGTCGGGGAAAAAGTATTGCTTAAGGTGTCTCCAATGAAAGGAGTGATGCGATTCGGGAAAAAGGGGAAGCTAAGCCCTAAATTCATAGGACCATATGAGATTCTGGCGAGAGTAGGCAAAGTCGCTTATCGCCTAGATTTGCCCAATAACTTAGAAAGGGTCCATAATGTGTTTCACGTATCCCAACTCCGGAGATACGTACCGATGAGTCACATGTACTTGAACCGAAAATGTCGAAATAGACGAAACCTTATCCTATGAGGAGAAACCTGTCCGATCCTAGACCGCAAAGTGCGTAGTACGAGGAATAAGGACATCAGAATTGTCAAAGTGTTGTGGAGAAATCAAAATACTGAAGAAGCCACCTGGGAAGCCGAAGATGCAATGCGTCTGAAGTACCCTGAGCTTTTTCAAGAGGTACGTGAGTTACGGGGACGTAACTTTTCTTTTAAGGGGGAAGAATGCGATAGAATTTCGCGCTTTCACCCTAAAGTATGTTAATTATGATAGTTATTTGTAATTATTGCTGATCTGTTGTGCGAACGTTAGAAAACGCTTATGAAATTTTGGGACTTAGAAGTGCAAAAATCGTCGTTAAGACTGGCTACCTCCAAGTTTCGGGACGAAACTTCTTTTAAGGGGGAAAGCCTGTAATACTCCGTATTTTGAGAATTAATTCGTATAATTAAGAAATATAAAGAAGTTAATAAAAAGGTATTTTAATATTATTTACAGAATAATAAGAATATAATAATTAATACGAGTCGGTTGTGTTAATTTCGGATTTATAAAGGTTAAACCGAGTTACCCGATCTAGAGTTACCACTTTTAGAAGGTTATAAAAAGGAAAAGAAGAGGAGAAAATTCAGAAACCCTAAATTTCTTCCTTTCCTCCTTCAGCCGTCACTTCCTTCCTTCTCTTTTTCTCTCGCTGCTCTCCTCTTCCCTCTCGCTGCTCTCCTCTTCTCTGTCGTTGTTTCCTCCTTTTCTTCGTCTCTCTCTCGCCGTGTGCTGCTGTGCGAGGCTCGCGTGGACGAGGCTGCAGGCGTGCCGGTGTGTGTGAGACGAGCAAGGGACGAGGTTGCGCGGAGAGTACGTTGGTGGTGCGAGGGTGTGCGAGTCGAGGGTTGCGAGGCCTGCGTGAGCAAGGCCTGTGCGTCGAACGAAGGCTGTGCGAGCGGTTTTGTGAGGACAGAGCGAATCGAGGGCAGGCGAGCGTTGTGTGCTGTTGTGCGAGCGAAATGGTGCGGAGATCGAGACGAGTGCGCGACGAGTGACGACGGTCGAGGTTGGTGCGAGGCTCGCGTGAGCGACGAGGCCCGCTGCTGCTGCTGTGCGCAGGTGCGGTGCGAGGCAAGCGGGGCTGTGCGACGAAGTTGTTGCGCCGTTGCCGGAAACCGGTCGTCGGAACTTGATTTCCGGCGAGCTTAACGGTATAAAACATTTTTATATATTAAATATATTATATTAAGTTTAATTATAAGTTATGTTTTCATAATTATGTTAAATTATAATTAATTAATTAATAATTCAAGTTAATGAGTTCATGTTATTATTCTGAGTATAATTGCGGATCTAACTTTTGGACATAATACTGGATTGGACCTAAGAGTATTGGACCTAAGACTTTGGACATAAGATTTGGACATAAACATGGTTGGACTTATAAGTTAACTGGTTTGGTAAAGATAGTGGACTAATGACACTAACTAATATTAGTATGTTCACTAGCTTTGACTCCTAAAAGACGTTAAATTCTTTATAATAAGAAAAGTAACGAAAATTCTTAAACAAGGGGTTTATTAATCGTTTACTTCGAATTATTAAACCGTATAGTCTTAGTTACGTAGTAGTTGTTAATATTACCAACGACGTAGCACTAAAGCTTTTTTATTAACGGTTTAGGTCCCAATTTCATAAGCGGAACGTTCGATTAAGACAGCGAAAATTCTCCGTTATAAGGTACGTACGCGTACCAGTTTAATCCCAAGTATTAGTATCATGATTAGGTTGCAATCTATGTTATTGGAACCTAGAAGCATGATAGGGAATGTTTGATTGATTGAGATTGTCTGGTTAGACATTTGTAATTGAAATTGATATGTTGCATGGGAATGCGTAATTCTATCGTAGTATTTCAAAGAGCATTTTTAATCTATCCATAGTGTAACAAGGTTGTTACAAGAGATATGA
The DNA here is from genome assembly GCF_026745355.1 of Beta vulgaris subsp. vulgaris. Lineage (NCBI taxonomy): Eukaryota > Viridiplantae > Streptophyta > Magnoliopsida > Caryophyllales > Amaranthaceae > Beta > Beta vulgaris. Next base: position 41,451,348 of record NC_079205.1, read on the forward strand.
TTTGAGCATAAGAGGACAGGTAAATGATTCTATGTATCCATAGTGTAACAAGGTTGTTACAAGAGATACGATTTGAGCATTTTAATGAAGAGAACAGGTAATTGATTCTATGTATCCATAGTGTAACAAGAGTGTTACAAGAGATACGATATGTGTGTTATGAAATGAATGGTTAATATTAAAATGAATTATGGCAATATCTTGTAGCTGGACTCCCTACAAGTGATGAACAATGGGGGAGTGTGGGACTTGTCCTACGCTCCTACGCAGGCCTACTGTGACGACAGTAGTGTCCTTATATTTTTGACACTCAAGTAGGCGGAAGGTTCCGTTCGATCTTGGGGGTATGCATACTAAGGTGATGGGTGTGAGACGGCTCGAAACCGTATTTGCATTTCATCTAACAGACCTAGTGTCTGTTAAGGATTCAGTAGCCCGTATGATTCTAGTAAGATGACGGTGCCCGTTCGATGCCAATTAAAGATTAAAGATTAAAGGTTAAAGGATGTAACATAGTGTAGCATCATGTTTAAGATTGTTCATGTGTGCATCATTTATGTTTACATGTATTCAATGGTTCATTACGTACTCAGCATAGCTGATTGTGTGTTGTTATGTGTTTGATGAACTGCGATGAACCATTGATGCTACAATGGGGAGCAGACTAGGTGTGCTGGTGCTGCTGCATAATCTCGAGCATACGGGGACTAGGCTTGGGTATTTACATTTAAAGCATTTTGAAATAAGTATTATTGGTTTTTCTAAGACTTATATATGGTTTGTGGTTTGAATGAAAGGGTCATTGATGATTCCCGAGTTGTATTTATATTTTAATTCCGCTGCATTTTAGTTTTCAAGTTAATGTTTTAAGTTATCGTTAACCCTTATTATGCCTTGCGTTCCATCGCGGCGGTAACGCCCCCGAGGTCGACGCGACGCAGCAGTGGTAGGCGCGCGTGGATTTTGGGGGTGTTACAACCACGGTGGCCGTCCTAACCTCTGGGGCCTATCCATTATTAAGACGAGGCTTTATTCAATAAGGGAAGAGGACCAGCAGTCTTCTGGGCGGCTTTCTTCTTCAACTAGCTTTCGTGTGGGGACTAAATCTTCATTCAGTTTCTGGACGCGGCTTTTTCCTAGAGGGAAAGTAGTCAACTATCTTTTGGTCGTCTTCCTTCCTCGGGCAACCTTCGTCTGGGGACTGAAATTCTTATTCAGTTTCTTGACGAGGCTCTTTCCCAGATGGAGAACAGCCAACTGCCTTTTGGCCGACTTCCTTCCTCGAGCAACCTTCGTTTGGAGAGTGAAATTATTTTTCAGCTTCTGAACGAGGCTCTTTCCCAAATGGAGAGCGGCCAACTGCCTTTTGGCCGACTTCCTTCCTCGAGAAATCTTCGTTTGGGGACTAAAATTATTTTTCAGTTTCTGGACGAGGCTCTCTCCTAGATAAGAAGCGACCAACTGTCTTTTGGCCGGCTTCCTCCTTTGGGCAACCTTCGTTTGGGAACTGATTATTTTTCTAACTTATGTTTTCCATTTGTTTTTAGAAAAATGCCCCAACGTCAAAGGCGTTGGCAGAGAAGGTGACTACTAAGAAAAGGCTGACCACCACAGGGGACGAACCTCCTCCCAAGAAATCCAAAGGCTTTACGGCACATAAGAAGGCTGAGCGCCCGTCTCTTTCGAAGGTGGGGAAGTCTCTAAAACAAGATACGATGGCCATCGTTCCCTTTATCAGCGATGACATCATAAAGCCTTCTACTATCGTAAAACAATCGGACACGGTTGTTCTCCTGGAAAGCCCTAACAAGGCCGATGGGAAATCCACACAGCCGAACGCGACTAAGGATGGCTCGGCCTTTTCTAGCCATGTTGCTAGGATGGTATCCCAGATCCCCCAGCTTATAGGTCTGCTTCCTTGTTATCTGATGAGTTCTACTATCTGGTTTCTTCGTGCGAATGGTCGACGACTCGTTGGTCGAAAAAGGTGCGAACGGCCGGCGACTCGTTGGTAGAAGATGGAGGCTGACTACTCGTTGACGGCCGACGACTAATCCAAATTACTTATCCAAATAATGAACCAAATTCATTAATAGCTATCTCTCTACAAAATATGCGTTTTTTGGGTTTTCAAATATGCGTTTTTTTTGTTTTCTTTTTGGTTTTAGCTCTTTTGGGTTTTTGTTAATGTAATATAGAAGTGGTAACACAGTAAGAAAATGAAGAGAGAGTGAGAGAAAGAAGAGAGAGAGAGAGAGAAGGAAATTGGTTTTGTTGAACCCTAGTTTTGATGATGACAAAGAAACAAAGATGCAAACTAAGTAGTGAACTAATGAGTTATTTAAGTGTATGATTTTTAAGGTATCAATGAAAGGAACTAAGAGAATATGAAGTCAAGGAAGAAGTCAAGAGAGGATTTCAAAGGCTAAGTAAAGCAATTTCTATAAGTTGATACTGGAGCAAGCATTAGATCAAGAAGAATAAAAGCTAGGCGTTTTATTTTCTAGTTCCATTGTAAAGGAACAAAGTAAGGGTGGTAAGGAACAGTGGCAGTTTTATTTGAGAATGAGTTTGTTCCTTTCTAAGGAACAAACTAAGTGGCACTAAACGAATCTGTTAAAGGAACTTGGTTTATAAAAGGAACTAGACTTAGGCGTGCAAAAGTATAACGGTCAATTATGCAATTGAGTAAGTCATGCCTAAATAATAGGAAATTAGTTTTATCTAATTGAAAATCAGTTTTAAGTAGAAATTTTTTAAAGAAAAGATTTTGTTTTTCGGAAAAAATAAGAAAATAATTATCCGGTTTTTAAGAGTTTGTTTAAAAGATAATATTTTCTTAAAGATTAAAAATTCAGTTTTAATAATAAATCTGTTTTTATGACTAACTGATTTTCGGATAAAACTCAAGAAACTCCTAATCTTTAGGAGTTGTGGCTAAAATATATCCACGTTCAAAATGAGATCATGGGATCATGAGACATGATGAGAAACGTGTTCCTTAGGGGAAGGAACATCATGGGTTAATGGACTTAACATGAAATCGATCTTTACTCCCACGTTATTTGTGATTATCACTATAAATATTGAAGTCTAAATGAGTTCCAAAGTGTGTCTGACTAAGTAATTAAGTGAGTTTAACTAATTAAGTGTCAGTGCCTTCATTCTCTCATAATAGCCATTTGTTCTTTGCTTTCTTACTCTAATTCCACTAAGCTTATTTCGATCAATTGTATTTTGGTTTTTGGGTAAGGGAACTTTGAGTGAAGTTCTGTAAGAGAGAGGCTTTGAGTAAAGCTTGTATGAGTGAGAAAACTTCGAGTGAAGTTCAGAGGAACTGCTGTTAAGGGAACAGTGGCTCAGGAACTTGAGTTTAGGAACTCAAGTTGAGGCTCGAGTTAGAATTAGGTTGTAACAAAGTTGTTTGGCCTAATTAGTGAAAAGTTGAGTTTAAAATCCCTAGTGGTCGAGGTTGTTTCTTCTTGTTGGGCCCAAGAAGTTTTTCCTCATAAAAATCCCTTGTGTTCCTCAGAAAGGATAACAAAGAGCTTGTCCATCAAGCTACAACGGTCAGGGACAAAGCTATGCATGATATAAAAATGGCGGAAATCCTACATCGCCAGTCTAGGGAAGCATGGGCGAAGCGCTCGGTTGAGATGGAGGCGGCCAACAAAAACTACCTTCTTCGCATCAACAGTCTCTTCAACGAGAAGGATGAGTTGGAGTTGGCCTTGAAGGCTGAGAGGACTATTGCCTTCCTGGCCGTTGTCCAACTTAGAAGGGAGAATTGCCTTCTAAGGGCCGAAAACCATCGGCTAAAGGAAGCAGCGGTTCAAGCCTTCAAAGATGCTAAGGAGGCTCTAAGTGAGGTTGTGGACACCTTCAAAACCTGGGTTGTGAAGGCATTTGAAATGCTGGCCGAAGCGAACGACGTTCCTCGCTATGAACGTCGTTTAGACTTCCAAGAGAGCCTTCACAGAGCCATGGTGGCCGACGACGAACCTCCAGTGTTTCAAGAATCGTCTGATGACGAAGAGTAGGAGGAGACGACTGAAGAAGAGACTCCAGAACTGATGCTACCATCCCCCCTGCTAAGTAGAGCTGGTAACTTAAGCCCCCTTTCTGTTGTAACTTAGCCGAGGCCATTTTGTACTTAGTTATTTTGTTTTTATATTTTTTAGGTTATAATCCTTTTGAACAAATCAATATATATCATAACTTTCTTGTCCAATCTTGTCTTTGTTTGTTAAGTACCATAATGACTCGTCTAATTCTGAAGATCAATGAATTTTAAATAAACAAAACTCGTCCAATACTATTACAACTGATGGACGAATTGCATCTGTAATTTACTCCAATACTTGTCCGATTTTAAAATATTGAAGTTACTTGTCCATGACTACATAATTGTTTTAATTTAATAAAGCTTGTGATGGTTAGTCAGCTTATTGCTTACTGGACGAGTCTTGTTTTCAGAAGTTTACAACTGTTGGTACTGTTCGTTTGACTTTAGAGACGTCAAGAGGTTTTAACCTCAATGCTTTTTATGCTAGGTACGAGGCTATTCAGATGGCAATTTGTCTTAGCTTTTTTAGACGATGCTGCTTTTTCTTATTCCTAGACGGATTCAACCTTAGTCGAAACCTTGAATCTCTATATCTTGGATCCCCCCGCCCCCTTCTTGGACGAAGTGGATGTTATTATGGATCCCCTTTCTTCCAAGAAGGAAACCGACCATGTATATCAATATATTCTGAAAGATAAAAGCATTCAGAAGATCGGTGGACCAGCCAACTTTCTTTATTGTTTACTTGTAATAACTTGTTCCTCTATAAGGTAGTTATTACCTGGATGGCCTTATGGTTGTAAGTAAGATCCCTTTACTAAGGTTTCTTAATTCTGGTCGTCTTCTTGTAGGAGATTGATGTTACTCTTTCTACAGTTTCGGTTCAATGTCATTCGTCATGTGACAAACCTTATAGATCTGTAACATGTTTGGTCGGTCCCCTTGTAGAAGTAATGTGCGTCAAGGAAATTTTTCTTGTTTTGTTGATATTGTGGACGTTTTTTGTTTTTATTTACTTTGTTAATTAGTTAGAATTACTTATTTAGACCACTGGTCTGGCCCGTGGTAAGATGCCCCTAAGTAAAATAACATTAAGTAACAAGTAAGAAACAAATATAGGGGGAAAGTAGAAATGTATTATATGAATTTATCTCGGCTAATCACCAAGGTACTTGTATACATATCTACTTTTTCATTGTTGTGCCGTATGACTTTTGTTAGAATTTAACAAGATTTACTTAATAGCTCTGACGTGATACTTTTTCAAGGTATCTGAGCTCCAAGCTCGCGGAATAGCACGGCCATCCATGCCTTGAAGACGAAAGGTACCACTTCGAACTTCTTGGATGATTCGATAGGGTCCTTCCCAATTTGGTGTTAGTTTGCCCATCTCTTTGGCTTTGCCGACAGCCTCCATTTCCCTTAGGAACAGGTCCCCTACTTTGAGTGGTTGTCTGGCGACTCTCTTGTTAAAGTCTTGAGCCATTCGGAGCTTATACAGCTGCATTGTTAGCAATGCGTTGCCCCTGACCTCTGGTACCTGATCCAAAGCCATGCGCAGGGCAGCCAAATTGGCCTCTTCTAAGTATAACATGATTATTAGAGTAGGTTCCTCCATCTTAATGGGCAAGACGGCTTCAAAACCATAGACAAGCATGAATGGAGTTTCCCAGTTGAATTCTTGGACATTCTGATGGACCATAACACCAACTGCAAGTCCTCCATCCATAAGCCTTTAACATTGTCTAGTTTCCTTTTAATGTCGTTTGACAAGATTTTGTTGAATGCTTCTACTTGCCCATTTGCTTGTGGGTGAGCTACAGCCGCGAAGTGAGCACTGAATTATCGTTAAGCCATTTGTGTTTAGGAGTCTCAAATTGTGGTCCATTGTCAAAGACGATGGAGTGAAGGCATGCCAGATCTTGTTATGATATTCTTTTTTCAAATGAAGCCTTTGACATCATTAGTAGTGATTCTTTGCATTGCTTCAACTTCAACCCACTTAGTGAAGTAGTCCACAGCTGCAATCACAAATTTTTTCTGACCGATCGCTATGGGAAACGGTCTTAGAATGTCCATACCCTATTTGGCAAAAGGAAGCGAGAACAAGACTGGAGTCAAATAGTTGGACGACTTCTGGTGTATGTTACCATGCTTCTAACAACTATCACATTTTTTCGCATAGACAAGGGCATCCTCCTTAAGATGGGCTAGTAATACCCAGTCCTTGAAGCTTTTTCCCCAATGTAAATGAGAAGCACATGCTCCCACATGGAGCTCCCGCTAGTAGAATAATTGCTTATTACTGCGGTAATATTGCTGCGGTTTTGCCCGTACGCAGCAATATATCACGTAAAAAGAAAAAAAATATATAAATAATCATATTGCTGCGGTTTCTGCCAAAAACCGCAGCAATATAGTATCAACAAATATTTTATGAAAAATTTTGACCTTTTGACCAGGATATATTGCTGCGGTTTCCGACAAAAACTGCAGCAATATATTTAAAAAATATGAAAAAAACATTATTTTAATATATTGCTGCGGTTCTTTGAAAAAACCGCAGCAATATCCTTTAAAATTTAATAAATCACATATCTCACTTCACCCATCTCACTCTTTCAGCCATTTAGGTTTTCTCACCCTTTTCTCTCTCAGCCGTTTATCATATACACTCTCTCTCCTCCCACCTCTCTCTCTCATGCCAGTTTCACCCACCTCTCTCACACGCCAGTTTCACCCACCTATCTCCTCTCCCACCCTCACCTCTCTCCTCTTACCTCTCACCGGCACTTCCTCCTCTGTATCTCTCGTTCGTTTCCACCGTCCATCTTCGTCGTTCTCCATCTTCGCCACGAGGAACAAGCTTTTTTCGTTTTTTTGTTTCGTTTTTGTTCCTCGATTTTCGTTTTTGTTTTTAATTTTCATTCTCCAGATCTCTAATCTGTTTTTTCGTTTTTCTTTTTTATTTTCGTTCTCTAGATCTATTTTTTTCGTTTTTTTCGTTTTTTGTTTTTCGTTTTTATTTTTTATTTTCGTTTTCGTTTTTCTTTTTGATTTTCGTTCTCCAGATCTCCACTCTATTTTTTCGTTTTTTTCGTTTTTATTTTTTATTTTCCTTCTCCAGATCTCCACTCTATTTTTTCGTTTTTCGTTCTCCAGATATCTACTCTATTTTTTCGTTTTTTTCGTTTTTATTTTTCGTTTTTCTTTTTGATTTTCGTTATCCAGATCTATTTTTTCGTTTTTTCGTTTTTTTTTTTAATTTTTGTTTTTGATTTTCGTTTTTGATTTTGATTTTCGTTCTCCAGATCTCCAATTCATTTTTTCTTTTTTTCGTTTTTCTTTTTGATTTTCGGTTTTGTTCTTTATTATCGTTCTTTAGATCTATTTTTTCTTTTTCTTCGTTTTTGATTTTCGTTTTTGTTTTGATTTTCGTTCTCCAGATCTTCTATCAATCTTCGAAGTGAACGAAGATGCTGATGAAGCCGCCAAGCGAAGCCATCGGCGTTCGCATTCTGTCTGCCACAGCCAAGCGAATTTCATTTTTGTTTTGATTTTCATTCTCAGTAATGTTGTTTTTTTATATATTTTGTAAGTAGGGTTTGTAAAATATTATCTTTATTTATTGTAAAATATATAGTTTGGGTTGATTATAATTACTTTTGTGTTGTTGTTGTACAGCAAAAGTTTCCTTGGATATAAAAATATTTATATTATAATTAAGTGTATTATAACTATCACAAATTCATGCTTGAGTAATGAAAAAAAAACTTTTTTTTACCTATCCATATATTGCTGCGGTTTTGGGAAGAAACCGCAGCAATATACCTATATTTTTAATATTAAAAAAAACATATTGTTGCGGTTTTCTCAAAAAACCGCAACAATATTTTTATTTTTTTATTATTAATTTCAGCATATTGTTGCGGTTTTTGTATGGTTCAATATTGCTGCGGTTTAAAACCGCAGCAATATATTAATAACCTATTGCTACCCCCTTAATTGTTGCGCGGTCAAAACCGCCGTAATAGACCACTTTTTGACCGCAGCAATAAGCGTTTATTCTACTAGTGTCCTTTAATACCTCAAATCCATCTTCTTTAGTAATACACTTGAGAAGAGGACGGTTGAATACTTTCTTGTATAGTCTCATCCCATAGCTCAAACCACTTATCTCTGGCTTGACATACTTAGCCTCTACAGGATCAGAAAGTAGACGGCCTGTTTTCTTGAACTCTATAATGGTTCCATCCAAACTTACCCTCGACCGAGGAACATAACTTACTCTTGATCAATGCTTTTCTTTGATTTTACTTCTCAGAATATTGTTCTTGGTGCATCACCATTGGCCGAACTAGCCAAATTTGAAAGACCATCATCTTGGTAATTTTCTGATCTCGAAACTTGGTCAAGAACAAACCGTTTCAAGGGTTCGACCTTTTCTTTGATCAGGCGCATATATTTGCTCATAGATGCCTCTTCACATTCAAAATCTCCATTACCCTGACTGACAACTAACAGAGAGTCTGACTTAGCCTCAATCTCAAATGCTCCGGCCGCCTTGCACATTTTTATGCCAGCTGAAAGCGCATCATACTCCGCTTCATTAATGGACGCTTGAATTCAAATCTGAGTGCATATTCAAACTAATCGCCTTCTAGAGATTGGCAAATTATTCCTGCCTCACATCCAATGACGGTAGAAGAGCCATCTACCATAAACATCCAATGCTTCTTTCCTTTAGCTGGATGCCTGGATCTTTTACAGCTTCTATAGCTGGCCGAGTAAGCTCAACTGTAAAATCGGCCAAAGCTTTCCCTTTGATCGCCTTTCTGGGCTCAAACGTTAGGTCAAACATGTTCAATTCTACAGCCAATTTGAACATTCGCCCTGGGGCGTCCATCTTTTGCAGAACTTGTTTTAGAGGTTGGTTAGTATAGACTAGTATACTGTGGGCCAAAAAGTTCGGCCTCAACTTTCTGCTGGCCATAAGGAGTACCAAGCCAAACTTCTCCACCATTGGATATCGACCTTCCGCATCCTTGAGCACATGACTCACAAAATAGACGGGAACTTGCACTGATTCTCTTTCGGCCAATAGCACAACACTCGCAGCTTGAGACGAGATGATCAAGTATACAAACAATGTTTCCCCCTCAGCTAGATTGACCAACCGAGGTAATTGACGGAGGTGATCTTTAACCTGCTGAAGCGCTCTCTCAGCTTCCTCTATCCATTCGAATTTTGCTTTCTTCTTAATGGTCAAAAAAAAGTGATGACATCTATCCCCTAACTTAGACAAGAGTCGTCCTAGAGCTGCTAAGCACCCTGTTAGCCCCTGAACTTCCTTGATCTTGGACGGTGATGTCATGTTTAGAACTGCTAAATTCTCTCAGGATTGGCCTCTATCCCCCTTTGATCGACCAAAAATCCTAAGAATTTTCCAGCTACTACTCAGAAGACACATTTTTGGGGATTCAACTTCAATTTATACTTTCGAAGGGTCTCAAAAGTCTCTCTGAGATAGCCAATGTGACCTTGCTACTCCCCGCTTTTAACAATCATATCATCAATGTAGGCCTCCATATTATGCCCCAGTTGTGGCTAAAATACAGTGTTGATTTGCCGCTGGAAGGTAGCTGGTGCATCACGAAGGCCGAACGACATTCTCAGCAAACCGTAAATCCCTTTTTCCATGACGAATGACGTTTTGTCTTGGTCTTCTGGCCACATGAGGATTTGGTGGAATCCCGAGTAAGCATCCATGAAACTCATCAAGGCGTGACCGGTCGTGCAATCTACTAACCGATCTATTTTAGGCAAAGGGAATATGTCCTTAGGACAGGCTTTGTTATGATCGTTGTAGTCCACACACATTCTCCATGTGTCGTTGGGCTTAGGTACCATGACAACATTTGCTATCCAATCAGGGAAATGAGTCTCTCGAATGAACTTTGACTTCAATAATTTTTGCACTTCTTGGTCGACGGCCTGATTCCTGGCCGGGCTAAGGTGCCTTTTCTTCTGACGAACTGGTTTTCGATTTGGATCTATATTCATTTATGAACAGCCACTTCGCGATCAATTCCTGGCATTTCTTTAACATTATATGCAAAGACATCTTCAAACTCCTTCAACAGTCCTACTAACACGTCCTTCAATCTCGGAGCTAGAACAGACTCAACCTTCAGAGTCCTCTCCGGACGTTTATCGTCTAAAAAAATTTCCACAGGCGCTTCAACAGACTCTGGACGTTCAAGTACAACACCCATGATAGCCATAGCTTCCTCTGACGAAGGTGTTTCCTCTTTGATAGGCATGTATTTCCTTTTCTTGCTTGGCAAGAGGCTGGACGGTTTGCTTGCCAGAGCAACCTGCGTCTGAGGTCTTCCAATCACCAACCTCAAAACGTCCACTTGGCCTTTTACATACTCGGTCGCCTTGCCTTCAGCAGTTACCTTTGCCTGATCTGATTTCTCTTCTTTCCATGTTAAGGGTCTCAGAGTGGTGAGATAACATTCACAGGCCACCTGCTGATCTCCATATAAAGATCCAATTTTGCCACCATCACATTCAAACTTCAACAGCATGAAATGGGTGACAATTACAGCCTTGATATGGTTCAATGTTGGTCGTCCGAGAATGACATTGTAGGCCGTCAAATCTCTAATGACGTAGAACTTAACAAACAATGTTCTAGATGCCTCTTTTTCTCTAACCCGAACTGGCAATGTAATTGTTCCCATTGGGTGGATTATTCCTCCCCCAATCCCGATTATTGGGTGATGGACTGGGGCTAAGTTGCCTTCGTCGAATTTTAACCTTGACAAACAATCGGCGCTTATGATGTCTGCTGAACTTCCGGTGTCGACCAGAATTCTTCTTACTCTCAAATTTGATATCTTCATCTCCACCACCAAGTGATCATCATGAGGAGTTCTTAATTTTTCCCGTTCCAACGCTGACTACTAGTTTAGGGAATGTGTCAGTCTCTGCTTGATTGGTTAGCAAGACCTGGCCAAGTTACTTAAGATAATTCTTGTGCCCCCTATTGGTCGGTCCCCCAGCAACAAATCCTCCTGGTATAACAAGAACCACATCCTCATCGGTATTTTCACTTTATTTCATTATGTTTTGATCATCATCTTTCTTCTGGAATTTTCTCCCCCCTTGGGGAAAGTATGAATTTATCTTTCCTTTCTGAGCTAAATCCTCCAAAGCTCTCTTGAGATGTTTACATTCATTCGTTTCACGGCCACAATCCTTGTGAAAGTGATAATACTTGTTTTTATCCCTGTTTCTATAGGGAGTCTTCATCTCGGTCGGGGCCTTGAGTTCATGCTGATCTTTAATCTCCATAAGAATGGATTATTGATCTTTGCTGAACGATATGGGCTCTGTTGGAGTTTCAGACTCTCTTCTTTTGCTTCGTCGGGATGAAGTGGTCGTATAAGTCAGAGCCCCAGTTTCGGCCTTCTTAGGATTGTTTTTCTTCGGCTGAATTGTTTCCTCAACCTTTTTTGCTTCCGGATGCTTTGCTTTCGTACATATTTTTGTAGCATGGATGAATGCTTCAGCCTCTCTGAGGGCCTTAGCTAAAGTAGTGATCTTCTTCTTTACCAGATCGAACTTAAAACTTCTTGGCCTCAAGCCTTTGAGGCGTCAAAGGTTACCCCAGCATTGAGATATTGAATTTGCAATGCCTCCAAATTGAATCTTTTAACAAAACTTCTCAAAGCTTCCTTTGGTCCTTGGATGATCTTACCCAAGTGCATGCTTGTTTTTGTTCTTGCCGATTTGCCACAAAATGACTAGTGAAAAGATAGCTAAGCTCTGTGAAATTATTCACTGAGTTAGGGGGATTGCTAAACCATTTTTAAGCCACGCCTTTTAGAGTGGCTAGGAAATTCTTACACCATGTGGCATCATCTACCGCCTGAACATACATTTGATGCTTGTATGTAGACAAGTGATCGTCCGGATCGGTGGTCCCATCAAAGGGATCTATTGTTGGCAGCTTAACCTTTGGGAAAGGGGGTGCTTCCATGATTCTGGCCGAGAATGGAGTCGGCCAGTTAATCCTGAGAGCTCCCGATAGTCCCTCAATGAGTATGTGCTCCCGACAGTATTCCTTTAGTATTGGATTAGAGGAGGTGTTTGCAAGCCCTGGGCGCCTATACACCATAGGTTGTAACACTGTCTTCTCATGTCTTGGCTGAACAGCAAAAGGTCCCAGACTTCCCTCAGTCTTGGACGGCAGCCTTAGCGGAGGATCCCTTAGATAAGGGGTGGACCCTGTGGCCGAACGCTGCAAAGTTGTAGCCTTCTTTGCCTCCAGATACTCTTGAGTCTTGGCTGTCAAAAAGCGCAGCCCTACAGGCCTTTTTCAGCGCAGCCCTTCTTCATTTTTCCACTAGTGTAGCCTTCTTTGCCTCCAGATACTCTTGATCATTTGTTTCCATCCTATTTCCAATTGGATGAATGTTATCTTGAGTTCGGACCACCAGCTTCTAGTCCATCTTCCTTCGCTGCTTTCCTTTGACGAGCAGGCCGACTTGGACCTGGACGACCCTCTTGAGAATGCCCTTTTCGAGGGTTGTGAACAACTGGATCCGGGTTTACATGAAAAAACAGCATATTACTCTTGATCTGCTCATGGACGACCGCAGCCATCTTAGTCTGAAAATCGTTCAAGACGTTTTTGTAGATGGGCAGCTGTCATAGGACGATCAAGATTCTCCTGAATGACAGGCTCTTGACTTCATCCAGAAAGATTGACAATAGCCGAAGGCCTATCCCTTCCTCGTGGTGGCCTTTCGTCATCCTAGTACCCTAACCTCAAAGCTTCTGTTTCTAGCTACATTGGATGAGTGACAATAAGTCATTAATGCATCTCCCCACTGACGGCACCAAAGGTTATGTAATGCTTTACTCGTAGATATACTGCTTTTCCACAACAGGTTCTTCAAATGAAGACTTGTGCAACAATACCCTGATCAAAAGATCCCGAACCTGAGCTTCATTCTCGGACCTGCAAAAAGGGACCCACCCTGGAGGTTTGGGTGGTGGTCCCCCCTCCCCCCCGGAAGCTTAAGTCAGGTATCAGGAGTAATAAGGGAAGTTTTAGAGAGAGAAAGTAGAGATAGAGAGAGAAAATTATGACAGAGTAAAGTATCTTGTTCTGAAAAAACATACCTTTCTCTTGATTTCAAGGACTATTTATAATGTTTGGAGTAATTGTTGTACCTTGAGGTTACCATAATTTAAGAGCACCTGATTGCCTAAGCAATAAAACATGACATGTGGCAGGTAATGATTGGAGGGTACACATCATTCAATCATGTGCATGTGTCCTTTTGGGGCTCGGGCCTAAGTACATGCCAGGCCAAAAAGGTGGTCTGGTACTTCCCTAAATTGGGATTTGTACTTCAGCTATCTCCTTTTACCCTTGTACTTTCAGCTCCATGCAAGGGACATGTGGACGCTCCAGATGAATCCACGTGTTCCACTGAGAGACGTTGATTTTTAGGCTACAACGATTATCATTACCATTATCATCATCATCATTATATTATTATTATTATTATTATTATTATTATTATTATCGAAATTTGAACTTAATTTAACTTCATTCCAAAAAATAGGAATTATGTGGGATTGTAATTTATAAATCCATGTTTATCCCCTACTTGCTACTCCCCATATAATTTTTGCTTATAAAAGATTATAGGGATTTGAAAGAAATGAGTTTCAGTCGGTCTTACCCTTGACTCGCTGATATCTATGTACCCAATCAATGAAATGGATCATGATTTTGCCTTCTCAGCTGCATGCTTTCGAAATAAAAACGAAATTATATCTATATTATAGTCTATGATACTTATAGAGCCCAACATGATCACATCACTGAAAAACATAAAGCGGGAAAAAAAGCACATAAGACGAGCATGAGACCAATCTAATGTGCTTTTAATGAGCATGATTACTCAACCTAAAGTAGGACACCAGGCAAACCGTCATAGTTTGCAAGTAAATCATAAAATATGAGCATTAGCATGTGATCATAGTCTTAGCGCCAATCATATTAGCAAAGGAGTTAAATACTAAGTCTAACACTATATCATGTTCATGTTCCATACCCCTTTTCGATTTAGGCCATGTTAGTTCTGTTTTGCTTAATTTTTGATATTTTAAAAAACTAAACTTTTTAACTATGCAATAATAATAACTGTTGGGCCCTAGAATTTACGTGTTGGATTTCAAGTGCAAGGAGATAGGAAGAAGCAATTATCAAATGGCTAAATAAGTGGCAAGGAGTGTGGGCTCACTTGCAATTTAGTTGAGATAAACAAGGACGTGGTTGAGAATAAGGGGAGGTGCAATCTACTGGCTCTTAGTGGAGGACATTCTTTTAGCTACATACTTCGGCCTTGTTTGGTTGTATATAGGAAGTCATACTTCCTAGGAAGTTGTTTTTCCCATGTATTTGAAATTCCTAGGAAGTATAAAATTGTGTTTGGTTGATAATGGGAAGTAGAACTTCCCATGGGAAGTTCTACTTACGTAGGGGGACCTAGGTAAGTAACTTCCTCCATTTTGGAGGAAGTGCAAATTCCCATGATTTTGCCAACCAAACAACTTCATATACTTCTACTTCCTAGGAATTTGCACTTCCCATGATTTGTTTTGTCAACCAAACAAGGCCTTCCTTTGTTTAGAAATAGTTGCACCATTTCTACTTTTCACGCATGCCGATGTATGATTTCAACCATTAATATCTTTAATTATCAATAAGTAAAAATTATTAAAAGTTTATATTAAAAAAATTTACATCGAGACGAATCTAACAAGATCCCACATGACTATGTTTTTCCTAAAATATAAATCACTAAAGACAATCTAAGTGTAAGATGTGAATAGTACACAAAATAGAAATGGTGCAACTATTTCTAAACGGAGGAAGTATATTTGTGTATTGTAACCAACTTTAGACCCTAACCACTACGGGACATTAGCATACAATCTCTTTTCTCTAGCTATTACTTCATTATTCCATACTCCATAGCAAACACTCTCACTATCCCCATTAATACTTTACAAAGCTACTGTGTAAATTGTACTCAAATGTGTATATTCACGGCGACACCTTCATAGTAGATTGGTGATCAAGAGAATCACCCGCGGTTTTTCCCATCTTTCGGGTTTTCCGCGTCAACAATTGTTTGTCTCTCTATTCTTTTATTTACATTCTTGTGGATCATTAATTATTTCATATTTAATTCTGTATATTGTAATTGTTGTTGGCTTCCCAATACCTTTTGCGTACTTGGTACAAAATTGGCATAAACAATTTTGATCTATTATATAGATCGTACCTCTGTATCCTTGAGTTCTAAGGAGACAGGAAACTAAGTCTGGTGGATGAATTATGACCATGTGATCAGAGCGTGACTAGCAGCTACCAATTGATCTTCGGATCCTTGGTGCAGTAGAGGATCGTTCCCCAGCTCCTCTGTGAGATTCGGATGATCTCATGGTTGTCTGATAGACTCCCAATATCTTTTGCGTACTTGGTACATAATCGACATAAACAATAACTAAAAAAAATGGATGGATGTAACGCTCAATTGATAAAAACTTAAAGAAAATATTGTCAAAATGATACATAGCAAATCAATTGGACAATTGAAAAAGGAAATTGTGCCAAATAATTTGTGAGGGAGGAGGTACGTTCTAAAATATGTACTGGATTCCTTTTAATTTCTTTTTCTACCTGGATTTGAAATTAAGATCTCCACTAATTTTGTATATCTTTATACTCAATTAATCAGCTATTTAGGTTGACATTTCTTTTAGTTAAATATTTGAAGTACTAGGTATTGAGAAAAGACAGAATGTTTCATCCAAGTGGAAAATCCAAAGAAGTCATTTAATAGAGTATGAATAATGTTCCCTACATTTTGTAATGCATCATAATAGGATTATAACGTTGTCCAAATTCTGTAGTCCAGCAACGTGGAATAGTTATTTCAAATTTTAGGGGTGAGACTGAGGGGGACAAGAAGAGGGTATGAGGGGTCAAGGCAAACCAAATATCCCCACTTCTTTTAATACTTTTGCTCCTTTTGATAGCTTTTCAACCCTCTGCATAAAGCAAACCAACCACATTTAAATGAATACTAACTATACATTTGGTCCAGCAGCTCCTTTCTTTAGTCATCCAGAACAAAGATCCAGAGTGCATTCTTTCACCTAGAATACAAGTTACAAACTAATAAGTCTATCAAGCGTAAACAGAAAATAAAATCAAGGTTGATCAAGTCTAATTAAATTTTAATATCCAATTTAACATAAGTTAATAATTGAAAGCTTATCTCATCTACCTCATTGCTTTTTACGACTTTATGCATCAACAAAGTATATAAATACTTTCTCTATTTCTTTTTACATGTTACACTTTGACTTTTTACACTATTCACAAATTTTACTTTAACCATCGTTTGTAATTTATACGTGAATAAGAATGTAGTAATGTGTAATCTTCTAGGTCTTGTTTGGTTGTATATAGGAAGTCATACTTCTTAGGAAGTTATTTTTTCCATGTATTTGAAATTCCTAAAAACTAGGAAGTGTAAAATTGTGTTTGGTTGATAATGAGAAGCTCTACTTACCCCCTAGGTAAGTAACTTCCTCCATATTGGAGGAAGTAGAACTTCTTAGGAAATGCAAATTCCCATGGTTTTGCCAACCAAACAACTTCATATACTTCTACTTCCTAGGAATTTGCACTTCCCATGATTTATTTTGTCAACCAAACAAGCCTTAGATTCATCTTAATATATATTTTTTTAATTTGAACTTTTTATAATCTTTACAAATACAAAATTAAATATATATGTCATCAAAGTTTTGCATTGACATACATGAAAAATGAAAATATAACATGTAAAAAAACGAAAGTATAAAATATAACATAGCCACTCAAAATAAAAATAGAAGAAAAAAAGTTCACTTCACTAATATCCAAGCCTCCTGCTGATTTCTTTTCAACTGTACAATTAATTTGCAATTTTCCTATTCCTTTTCACTCCCAACTCCCAAGAAACAAGTTTCTGTGTTCTGTACCCTGGCAAACAGTCCAGGGAAGGGATAACACGAAAAAATAATTATCAAAAAAAGACTGCCAAGATCACACAATAAATACAAAAATTATGCTCCCCAACCCAAACCACGGTTGTTTCCTACAATGTACAAATGTATTAACCCCCTTAATCTCTCTTTCAGTTTTTAGGCTGATCATAAAAATACAGCCATCAAGAAAAATATTAATTCTATATATTAGTATCATTTCTTCAACAAGGCATTGATGCTGCTCATTGAAGTGATGTTAATAGCCCCAAATGCTGTCTTCTACAGGGGCGGGGGCGGGTCCAGGCCAAGCCCGGACCTGACCCAGGGACGCACTTTGTGTCGTTGTATATTCTTATTTTGGTTACTCATCTTCCACAAAGACACGATGCATGAAATCCCGGAACCTTTTAGAGTAGAGCTTTGGATCCACAGCCGAGATGGAGGCAGCATCCACTTGGAAAGACTTGTAAGCATGTTCGAGTCTTTTGCTGATATCATAATCTTGGAGGATGTCAATGATACCAAAATATACAATAACATCTAATACCTCCCCATCATTACCATTTACACTTCGTGGAGTCCCATTACTTCCTTCATACTCCGTCCGTGATACTCGCTCTGCTCGTGCAGGCATGTTTGCTCCTAGCCGTATGAAAGGTCTCCTGTGTATCAAGAAAACTAGTTATTAATAATTGTAATTACTTGTCAAGATTAACATTAGTAAATGAGTTTCTACTTTGATAACTACTACATTAAACATATCACGTATGGTTGGTTTGACTAATGATGATCATGACTGCAACTATCATAATCTGACTGTTTCATGCTTTCTGTTATTAATATTATGTCCAGCCAGCGTGTACCTTATTACGACATAATTAAGTACACATCTAGCTCTTAGAAATACCAGTCATGTTCTGTGGTTGCTAACACTAATCGTAAGTATCTACATTAAAAAAAACTACATTTTTTTTATTATACGGCAAACTCCAACTCCCAACAACCCCGAGAGGATTGCACAAAACTGAAGATAATAACAGCTATTACACTGGCCTAAGCATATAACGCCCAAATTACTCCATGGACCGCTTGAACCATTCCGATTAATAAAAGCGAGTTACTGGCACATCACAACTTAAAGGATCCAACTATGCTATGAGCAATTCAGAGGGAGTATCCAGCATTTCCAGCCTGTCAACTTCCAAATTATGAATCATTCCAATATTCTTTGACAGTTCAATGAAATTTTTGGACCATATCTTACAGGTCATGCATATGATTTTATATTTCTAAATGAGATTGACAGACAGACTAAGTTCCTTTCACTTTTAGACAATACATTCATGGTTTTATGGGAAACTACTATGTCAGGAAACCAAGATTTAGCCATACTAGAAAAGAATATTAATTAGGAGAGAGACATTCTTATGTATCTGTCATATAGTACAGCATAAATTAAGCATTTGACGACCAAGAATTGAATTGCACGCAGAGGTGCGGAGTAGGGTAGAAATGCAGGGATCAATACAATATTCAACGATTGCATCTATGCAGCAAGTGGTAAACTTTGAGCAAGAAAATTTGTATAATAGTGTGTGTCATGTGCACAGTATCATTTAAAATCTACCATTTACGACTTAGAAACGATACAAAAATCTAATGCTTTCCCAGCCTAACGTATCCAACAACCGCAGAGAGATAAATCAGATTGAGGGAAAGAAAAGAAAAGGCTAAGAAGACTTACTTTCCTTCCATTATACAGTTTGAGTCCTGCTTAAATATCTCGTATTTTCGAGGGGAACTTAGGTCTTTGTTTGTTCCTCTGCCTGCAAAGAGTAAAACACAGTTTAGTTAATATCACTTCACTTGTTCCAACTTTTGGAGATTTTTACCAACATTCAACCCAAAGACAAATTATAGTAGAAACGAACTAGTAATGAAACTAGAAAAAGATTTGAGAATGGGAGTAGTATACCAGTAGGTGACATCCCTCGCTCGTTACTAAGGCAGTCCTCGCGAAAATGAAGACCTATTAACAAACTATAGTCCATAATTCTCTCCGCCTCTAAGAATTCACAATCTCTATCAACTTGCCTGTTTTGCATATGTAAGCCATGCATTTAGTACGAAACCAGCGAGTGATGAACAGCTAAAATTGAATTTTAAATGAAGCTGACCTCATGAGCTCTTGGAACCAAGATTTCTGTAGGCGAAACACAAAATTTAGGTCAAGGTCTTTTAGGGTAGTAGTCTCATCAATTTCACCTTCAGGCTTATCAATTGACCGCCCGTGGGAAGAGCCTTTCAGATCAAATCTTTTATGAATACGGTACTCGGAGTGAAACAAATTTCCCATGACAATGAAACGTGTCTAATCAAACGACCACCAAAATAATAGTAAGAATTAGTTTTTCAGCATCAAAACTGTTGAATGATTGCTCGACATAAAGACTAAAACCATAGTACCTTCTGACCACCCATTGCTTTAAGTTTAACACAATGCACGCCGAAGAAGTTTGTCACCAAGGTATTCTTGTACTTGGAAACATGCTCGAAGTACTTTGGCAGCATTTTAATGAGTACCTGAATCAAAATTCAACCGATAACCAATTTTAAGAAGCCATTTTCAGACATAATATTGTGATAAAACCATGAAATTAGACGAGTCCCTAAATCAATTCAAAAATTGTTCCCATTCTTGCATATTAATCGGCAATTATGAATTAGTATAACATTCCCTTTATCGGAAGGATATTAGTAGATGAACGAATGTCCTGCAAACGTTAAATTCAATTCAACAAACCCAAAAACTGACCTTAACCTCAGCCTTTTTGACAGTTTTAATCATATACCGATCATCTTGTGTTAAGTAGAAGCAACTCCCACTCTTTCCAGGGGATGAAAACTCTCTCAAAGCGTCACTTCCACAAATTGCTAACATATACTCAGCTGGATCAATCCCAAATAGTTCTCTCAAATGCCTAGACATCCATATTAGTCACATAGAGAGCAATAACAAACAAGGTCAGCGAATTACACAAGCAAACTGAGGTCCATCATGGCATCAAAAAACTAGTACAATTCAATTACCTAAACACCATGGGACAATAATCTTTCCACCTGAAATCAGCTGACTGATGTGGAGGTGTGTGTTTGGATCCTTCTGGAGGAAACTTAGTCCAGAATTTCTCCTTAGGTTCAAAATCCGAAGACTTAAGATCCCGGGTTTTCGAAGAATGCTTCCCAACAGAATGCCTATGAATTTCAAATTCAATATTCAACCCACCATTTAAAATCAGCAAAAACACAAACCATCCATGCTTGTCAAACTCAACAACAATCATAAAAAGCAATCTCAAAAAAAAAAAAAAAACACAATCAAACATATAAAGTACACCATTACATTACAAAAACCAATGCCATCAATCTTATTACCTGATCCCCAATTGCAAATTAAGCATAAGCTCATAATTCTTATGTCCTTTGGGTATCGGTTGCCCAGGCTTCTTAATCTCATCACATCCTCCTCCATACCAATACGGCGTCGAACTCCCGTTACCATTACCATTACCATTAGCATTACCATTACTATTCCAATGACTAGGACTTTGACTCCTACTCAAATTCCCCTTAGGACTCTTCTTCTGCCTAAAACCCATCTCAGACTTGTCACTACCAACTCTATACAATTTGGAAGCCTCTGAATTATCAATAATATCACAAGTAATATCACCAGCCTCTTCATCTGCTTCCCATATACATATCCTTGGAAAATTCACCCCTCTCTCAGAACCACTACCACCATCCACCGACGCCCGCCTTTTCGTATTCGTTGTCAAATCAACCACCCCATCATCTTCACCACCAGCACCAGCACCAGCACCACCCCAATTCCCTGCATATGTAGTCCCATCAGGCCTAGTAAAAACCCCGGCGCCTTTCGGAACCCCATTCTCCCAATACCCCTGATACCTATTCCCATTAGCCCAAATCAATTCCCCTTTCCCAAAAATAACCCCATTCCTCCATTCCCCAACATACACATTCCCATTCCTCCACACATACTTACCTTCCCCATCTTGCACATTCTCTTTCCATTGACCATCATAAACATCTCCATTTGCATATAATTTCTCCCCTTTCCCATGTTTTTTATCCCCTACCCACATTCCCCTATATGTATCCCCTTCATTCCCAGTAAATGTACCATTCCCCTCCATTCTTCCACCCTTAAATTCACCCTCATAAGTTGCACCTGAAGGCCATGAAAACCTCCCTTTTCCTGTAGCTTTCCCTCTCCTCCATTCACCCTCGTACATACACCCATCAGACCAGAGGTACTTGCCATTCCCATGGGGCACATTTCCTATGAATGTCCCTGTGTAGTAGTCCCCATTCGGCAGGTTCCTCTCAACTACATTGTCATTGTCGGCTTGTTCGACGAAAGACGATGAATATTTTTGAATTGTTGATGTGGTTGGTGAGATTGAACATGGTGATACTCGACGGAGGCTCGCCCTACCCAGTTGTTGTTGTTGTTGTTGTTGGGGGAGTGGGAGTGTGAGTGTGAGGTTGGGTTTTTCTTCCTCTGATGAAGAGAGTTCATCTTCTTCTTCGTCTTCGTCGGAGGATTGAGATTGAGAATCGGAGAATTTGGTGCGAGAGCAGAGACTGTAGCTTCTTCTTAATGTTTTAAGTTTGAGGGTTTCTTGAAGTTTTTGGACTTGTGAAAGTGGTTGTTGTTGAGTTGTAGTCATGATCTCCGCTGATGGGTTGCCGGAGATTCACGCATTCCGACGACAAAAAGTTGGTTGGTTGGTTTGTGTTTTCTGATTTTTTTGATGGGTGTGTTTCGTTTTCTGATTTGGTTTTTTTTGTGGGTGAGTGTGCACAATGTTGTTTTTTTTTTGTTTTGAGAGGAGTGTTTGTTAGTGTTGTTGGTTTGAAGAATGGGAGGAGACAGAGAGGACAATAGAGAGGAAATGGGAAAGTGTAAGAGACTAAGAGAGAGAGAGAGTGTGTTTGTGTGTGAGGGAGGGAGGTCATGAGGCCGGCCTGGGGCCAATGGGCGAAATACGTTTGAAAGACTACTTCAACAATTAGTACAATAATTTTTTTAATTCAGATTAATTAGTATAATAGTAAATGGGTATATGAGTATCTAAGGAGATTTGTGTTTATAATACCAATTTGTTACAACAACAACCTATATAATAATTGGTATATTTTAAATGAAATCAAGTTTTGAGAGTAGTGACACCTCAAAGTGAAAAAAGAAAAAAAATATAGAGTAGTGACATAGCATTACTAGTTTACTACCTTGTTCTAGGATTATACTAGAATTTTGTAATATTGTTTGATATATGTAGTTACTCTAACTATATTGTGCATATAAATATATCATAATATTTTAAATAAAGTTGATCAAACTATGTCCGGTCCGACCCAAAAAAAATCAGTGAGTTTGGACACCAAAATCTAGCTCGGAGTTGGGATTTGGGCCTGGACTTGGTGACCCGAATCTATTTCAGTCCGGACTATGGGCAAGAGTATTGCCCTGCTTTTTAGGTCGGGCCGAACCGGCAGTTTGATTAAATGAAATGAGGGGGACGTGTGTCGTTTGCAGTATTGCAGTGCTGATTGAAGCATCGGGGATGAGCTTAGGCTTGTAGCGTGCTGATTGAAGCATAAGTGCTTGCCTTGAGCTTGTTTGCCTAATGCATTAAAAGAAACTGAAAAGGAAAATTAGTGACTAAAATTAACGTGCAAAATTAGGAAAATTAGTGAGAAAGAAAGTGAGAAACCATAACCTTATGTGCAAACGTTTTCCTTCTTCGATCTCTACTAAAATCTCATTTTTTTTTTTTGGCAATTCAAAGTTTTTACTGAAAACCAAAAAGAGGATGATACAACCTAGCACACTTAAGGTATAGACACGCTTAGATCCAAAATCCCCCACCTTCTAGGAAGGGTTTGGATTAAAGACCAAGCTAAAAAATACCTAACTACTCCTAGACAGGCCTAGGATTACACTAGCAGCACCACAAACACATACATCAACCACCATCTAAAACAACAAAAGAATTCTAAGAGGAGCATCAGCTCTACTAGCAACAGAAAATATAATAAGTTTCAAAGTCTGTTGAGGGGAGAGCAAACTTTGATTAAACACTTTTTGATTTCTCTGCAGTCATATGTGATAAATTGATTCAACAAACATCATATTGTAAAGTTCCATGATGCCATGCTTCTTGCTATTGACTTTGCTCACCATATGCACTTCAGCACTCCAAGGCAGAATGTCTCTATGTAATTTCAGCATTTGCAGGCATCTTTTCCAAATTTGAGCACTATAAGTGCATCTAAAAAACAAATGCTCCACAGTTTCCTCATCAATGTTACACAGAACACAAACCTCTCTGCAACAATGTTCCAGTGAAACAGTTTGCTTTTAATGCTTAGCCTATCATGCAAACACAACCAAGTAATGAGAATAACCTTAGGAGTAGCTTTACTATTGCAGGTGACTCTTCTCCAAGGCATTTTCTCACTATCACCTTGCATCTATTTGTAAAGATGCTTAATAGAAAACTTTCCATTTTGCCTCTCAAATCCGGATTGACTAACAAGATGTTCCCATGCAGCAATAATTTTCCTTAGAGCCCAATGGAGCCTTGAAGAGAGACATCTCCCATATGTCTTGCTGCCTAATGTAGTAGGCATGGAGCCATCTTCCACAGGCTACCATGTTTTTCAGATAATGTCCAAAAGAGCTTAGCCACAGCAGCCTTATTCTAGGTTAACGGGTATTTGAAATTTAAGCAACCGCATACTTTAGGCATACAAAGCGTATCCCAAGCAACAAGAGCCTTTTTAGAAGTTGAATCATCTCCAATCCAAAGGAAGATTCTGCAATGTTTATGAATTCCTTTAGCACTTTCTTAGGCAGAATGAAAATTTGGCTCTAGTAGAGTTAAACTAGTTTTTATATGCACGCGATGCGTGGGAAAATACGTAGAAAATTAATTTTTTTAGGGGATGTAGAAAATTAAATTAATTGTTAATAATATCTAATAAATTTTAGGGATATTTGAATTGTTGATGGTTTTCTTTTTTTATTTTTTAAATTAATTAGGTAGTTTTCTTTTTTACTTTTAAATTTTCTATTTTTTTAATTAAAGTAAGTAGTTAGAATAGAGATGTAATGAGGGTAAAATGGAATTTCTAATATTTTGGTGTCCTACCCCTCTTCCCATATAAAATAGAGATACCCTAGTGTTCCGGTATGGGACAAATCACAGGGTTCTGAACCGGTAAGTCCTTGTATTCAAGCCGGGTTGGATTCCTGCAAAATAGAATAAGTGAACTAGCCTCGGGGGTTGATCCGAGGAACGCCCCTCCGATGCCTAAGTCAGTATTAGGTTAAAGCCGGTAGCTCTCAAGTATAATGTATTGGGATTCGTGTACGTACCTTATGACTCAGATCAACGGAGTATTTATAGGGACTTGATTAAGCCCATCTCTTTTTGGGCCCGGTAATCACGGGAGAGATTCCCAAGAATATTCCCTTAGGATATATTCTTATCTTTTACTGAAATATATCTTTTAGGCCCGTAGGCGCTGGATGTATAAATGGATCTTAGCCCAGGCTCGTAAGCCCAAAAGCTATTAGACCGGTATCATTGAACCGGTATGGAACTTAGTCAGCCCCCATACAACTAGCCCCCAAGCCGGTATGACTATTATAGGCATATCCGGTTTAATAGGTTGCAAACCGTTATGGGAGATGCTGAGTTACTTTTAGCGAGAGAATGTGAATCGTTGTCAGGGAATTCCAACGGTCGCCCGAGCTGCGCACCTACATTGAAAGCTCTTCGAAGAGTGATTGCTTCACAGCTGGGTGCTACTAAAACACGTGGCATGATCATGTCGGGAAGACGAAGCGTCACTTAATCTCGACCGCGACTTTTCTATAAATACCTCTTGTGCGACCTCTGCTTCTCACTTCTTGCAATCTCTCTCTTGTGATCGCGCTCATATCGGACTTTCTCTCTCCAAAATCCTTTCGTTTTCTTGGCGTATTTGCTTGATCTCTCATTCCGGCCTCACGCTAACAGTTGATTCCGGTGTATTTTCCCTTCGCGTCTTTACTTCCAGGTATTTTATCAAAACTTTTTCCAATCTTTCATACCGTCTTATTTATAATGTCGTCCAACTCTGAAAATTCTGATTCCCAAGACATATCTAAGTCTCCCTCCATTATGAGTGAGAGTGATGCCGAGTCCGATAACACCTCCATTAGGTCTGTAGAGGTTACCACTCTCCCCTGGTTACTCCACTTCAGAACATAGGGTAAATAGCCAGAATGATTGTAGTACTTCCGGTAGACAAGATGTGGAGCCGGCCATTCATGCCTCCCCTTAAAGATGGTACTGGGACAAGCCGGGGCTTTAGGTCAGTATGGAACCATGAGAGGTTTAGCTGAACATTCCCCTGAATTGTTTCCTCCCGGCTCATCTCCTGTCGGGCGTTCTACCTTTGAGGTGGGTGAGACATCCTATAGACCGGTACCTAGGGAGATTCCGGCCTCTCCTGTCCACTCAGATGCGGTAGAGAGTGTAGAAAAATATGTAGCGGGACGGATGAGGAGTCCACCACCTTAGAACTGAGTCGGATTCTGACCGAGAGGACCCTCCCGAGATAATCCCTGAGGATTCTGATGAGGATACCCTAGCGGAACTGTTCATGCCGCCCAGTGATGAGGGTTGTGCTGGTAGTGTTCAATTAGATAGCGGCTGGGCTAGGACCTGCCGGCAAAGCAAATTTCTGATTAAGGGTCCCCAATATTTTGCTTTTCCGGACGATTACAAATTAGTCCTCCCGGCTGAAGGAAGCCGTGTAACAGATTGCCCTTCCGGTCATGTGGCTATTTATGCCCACATGCTTGATTTGGACTGCGATTTCCCTTGGATCCCTTTTTCGTCAAGGTCTTTAAAGCCTGGAACATATGTTTGGCCCAACTGACCCCCTTAGGATGGCGGAATTTGATGGCCTATGCTTGGGTGTCCGTTATAAGGGTTTTCCGGAAACCTTGAACCTCTTCCGCAAACTCCACTGGATTAAGGAAGACGGCTCTGCCAAGGGTAAAGGGGCCGGGAAGAAAAGGAAGTCCCGGGATAACGAGCTTGAGGGCCGTGGCGGATGGATGTCGATATACACGAAAGCGGGTAAGTTAACGGTCTACCCCAAACCTAGCTCCCTCAAGCTCTGGAGAGGCCGATTTTTCTGGGTGCGTGTTCCTGATGATTTCCCTTTGAGACGTCAATGGACTAAACCCCGTTCTCGCATGGAACATATCAGGGATAGGGGTTTAACCCGCCGGGAACGGGTGGCCTTTGATTACTTCGCGTCGGACTCTATCCCGGCGCTGAGAGGCAAGAAGAGGATACCAGTTCCCAAGTACTGGCTTCCTCACACCAGCTATGTTTTTACTAACCCGGCTTTGTCGGCCTTAGGCTTCTGCCGGTCTGACCCATACGGTGTGTTTTGTTTTTGCTTTTGTTAGCTATCTGTTTGCTTTTGTTGTTCTTTTCTGACTGTGATCTCGTCTTCTTTGTAGGCAAGGATTTCCTAATCCGTGAAGCTCTTCACGTCGACAGATCTTACCGGCCTTTGAGCAACATGCCTCCTAAGCCTGCAAGCAAGTTTGTCCCTATCCAACTGCCGGCTGGTGGCGGTCGAGGAGGCCGTGGTGGCCGGGGGTCTGGCCGGAGATCCGGCACTGACGACGATGTCAGGGATACTATTCCCCTGCAACGCCGTCAGGCTGAGGTCCAGGCCCGTAAAAGGAAACCGGAGCAAACGGGGGCCGAGCCGGCGGCCAAAAGATTGCCTCTAGGGCGGGCAAGGACAAGGAAACTAATGTTTCCACTGCTCCCCCCTTGCTTTCCGGCCGGGTTGCCGAGGTAGGCACCTCCTCCCTGCGGCCCAAGATCTATAAGCAACTTACTCTGCCGGATATGGTTCCCGGCCTTGAGTCCTTCGCCAAGCCCAGAAAGCAGGGCTATCTGGAGCGAAACCGGATGGAGATGCCGGATATTTTGAAGAGGCGTTGGGCTCGCTCTCCGGTGAAGAATGGCGAGAAGTTCGATCCAAAAATGACTGTTTTGGACGACGAATCGCTGCTCTTGGACCGTTCAATAAGGATGAGGAGATTAGGCTTCTCCGGGAGCAAATTTCTGAAGCCAAAGAGCTGGAGCGCGCCACCGTTAAGGAGTACCAAAAGGGTATGGACTTTGTAAGCCGCTTACTCAACCGGTACAACGGTGGCTGGTCTGCGGCCATGAGATGTGTTCGTCACACATTCCCGGACTTCGACTGGTCCAAGATTGAGGAGGCGCATGCCAACCTCGTCCATGGGCTACCAGTTGAAGGTGAGGACCTGGATCCCGACGTTAATGAAGCCGACATCGCTAATGCTGACCCCAGAGTTGAATTCGAAGAGGAGCAAGAGGCTGTCAACGACGCCACTGATATTGCCAACCCTGATGCCGATCCTACTCTGAAGGAGCCAGTGGTTGTTGTTGACGGCTCTGAGGAGGAAGAGCAAACCAAGTAGACTCTCAGCCTTCCTCCTTGCCCTTCTTGTATTGGGTCACTTTGTGGGTGGTGTGCTTTATGCAACCATGCCGTCTTTTTTCTTGGGCAGCCAAACTATCTTTACCGTTCTGTAAATCCGTTCGCCTGTGATCGGCTTTTTGCTTTTCTTTTGGCGGTCATACCGTATGTGGTTGACTGCTTAGCTCTAGGATTGTAATTTTTCATTGATTAATGAAGTACAGTTTTTTGATGGACTTTCGTATCGTCTTTAATTATTTTTTATGTTTTTCCGGCATGTTTAACGTGGTCATTGACCGATTTCAATGTGGCCATTGACGGATTAATGCTTAATTTATTTTCTACCGGCAGATCCACGAAGGTCGTTGATCGGTTTCGCACTATTGATTAATTCAGCAGATCCACTAAGGTCATTGACTGATTAATCAATAATGCTTGATTTATTTCTACCGGCAGATCCACGAAGGTCGTTTGACCGGTTTCGCACTATTGATTAATTCAGCAGATCCACTAAGGTCATTGACTGATTAATCAATAATGCTTGATTTATTTTCTACCGGCAGATCCACGAAGGTCGTTGACCGATTTCACACTATTGATTAATTCAGCAGATCCACTAAGGTCATTGACTGATTAATCAATAATGCTTGATTTATTTTCTACCGGCAGATCCACGAAGGTCGTTGACCGGTTTCACACTATTGATTAATTCAGCAGATCCACTAAGGTCATTGACTGATTAATCAATAATGCTTGATTTATTTTCTACCGGCAGATCCACGAAGGTCGTTGACCGGTTTCACACTATTGATTAATCCAGCAGATCCGCTAAGGTCATTGACTGATTAATCAATAATGCTTGATTTATTTTCTACCGGCAGATCCATGAAGGTCGTTGACCGATTTTGCACTATTGATTAATTCAGCAGATCCGCTAAGGTCATTGACTGATTTAATCAATACTGCTTAATGGGATGGGGCGGCACTGACTGATGTGTGTGGAAGATGCTCATTTTATTAAGATAAAACGACTCTTCTCGGCTATGCCGGAATTATTGCCTATAATTAAACTGATAAATCTTTTCGGTACAAGCGCCTGATTATTCACTCCTACTGGCAACATTGCCCATCTTCTAACTAAACATAGTACTTCTTAAGGACACTGGCGTTCCAACTATTTTTCAACAGCTTGCCTGCCATGTCTTCGAGCCGATATGACCCTGGTACTATCTCTTCTTTGACCAAGTAAGGTCCTTCCCAATTGGCCGTAAGCTTTCCGTCCACGTGGACTTTTCCCGTTGCTGCCGTCCGCCTGAGGACAAGGTCTCCTTTGGAGATAGGACGGCTTCGCACTCTTTTATTGTAGGCCTTGCTTATCCGGTCTTTGTATGCTACCGACCTCAGCTCTGCAACCAATCTGACCTCTTGCAAGAGGTCTAAGTCCTCCTTTTGGTTTTCTTCATTCAAAACGGGCTCATAGTTCAGGATCCGCCAGTTGGGTAGCCCTACTTCTACCGGGAGTACCGCCTCTGCCCCGAATGCTAGCCTGAACGACGTCTCTCCGGTGGCTTCCTTTTCGGTGGTCCTGTTGGACCACAGCATTGCTGGTACCATGTCGGCCCATGCTCCCTTCAGTTCATCCAACCTTTTCTTCAGGGCATTGAGGATTTGCTTGTTCGCGGCTTCGGCCTGGCCGTTGCTTTGCGGATGGCAGACTGAAGAGTAGGCGAACTTGATGCTGTAAGGACGCAAAAAGTCGCGTATCAGAGCGCAATCGAACTGGACGCCATGATCCATCACTATTCCCATCGGGATGCCGAATCTAGTGATGATGTTCTGCCAGATAAACTTCTTTACCTGATTAGCCGTTATTTTTGTCGTCGGCTCTGCCTCTATCCATTTCGTGAAGTAGTCAATACCCACAATTAAGAATTTTCTTCCCCCGGATGCCGGCGTAAAGGGCCCTATAATGTCCATCCCACTGCGCGAAAGGGATTGGATTTAAAATCGGCTGGAGATCATTGGCCGGCTGGTTGATCACTGGCGCGAACCTTTGACACTTATCGCACTTTTTCACGTAGGTTTGAGCATCCGTCAGCATTGTAGGCCAGTAAAACCCTGCTCGCAGCGCTTTCAGTGCTAATGCTTTACCGCCGATATGGTTCCCACATATTCCATCATGAATTTCCTCAATTATTTTTGTCGCTTCGTTGGCCGTGACGCACCTTAGTAGAGGTAGTGAGAACCCTTTCTTGTACAACTGTCCTTGAAAGATGCAATACCAGACAGAATCCCTTCTCAGTTTTTGCGCCGCCATCTTATCTTCTGGGAGCTCACCTTTGAGCTTATATGCCAGTATACCCTCATACCATTCTGGTTCGGTAGTGATTGTGTTGACGGACGCTGGGACAACTTCTATACTTCTTTCTACCAATGTCTCCACCCTGACGTTCCTTTTCTTGTCACTTAGACTGGAACTTGCCAGTTTTGATAGGGCATCTGCCGCCATGTTTTCTGCTCTTGGGACCAATTGTACTTCGAAGCTTTGCAGTCCCTTTACCATGTTCTTTACCAGATGTAGGTATTTCTGCATTACCGGTTCTCGGGCCTCATACGTCCCCTCAATTTGGCTTGAGATTAATTGTGAGTCCGTTATCATAATGACGTTTCTTGCTCCAGCCGCAATGCTCAGACTTAGTCCGGCCAGGGCTGCTTCGTACTCAGCTTCATTGTTGGAGGCCTTAAACCCAAAGCGGATGGCATGTTCAAAGATTTCCCCTTCCGGAGATGTCATAACCACTCCGGCTCCGGCTCCACTCTGGGCTGCTGATCCATCCACCTCGATTTTCCACCTGCCGGTGGATTCTACTGGTTCAGAGTAGGTTGTCTCCACTATGAAGTCTGCTAAAGCTTGGGCTTTGATCGCGGTACGCGGCCGATATTCTATGTCGAACTCCGACAGCTCGATTGCCCACTTCAATAGTCTCCCTGTGGTGTCTAGTTTGTGGAGGGCCTTTTCCAAAGGCTGATTTGTGAGGACTTGGACAATGTGGGAGTCAAAGTATGGTCTCAGCTTTCTTGCTGCAATCAAGACGGCATAGGCCATTTTTTCCAGCAGTTCATACCTCTGCTCCGCTCCGGCAAGCACGTGACTGACAAAGTATATGGGGCTTTGCTGCCCCTGCCGATTTACCAGTAATACCGCCGCGACCGTCTTCTCGGTTACCGACACATATAGCTGCAGTTTTTCCCCCAACTCTGGCCGGGTTATGGTGGGCAGTCGTTGGAAGTGCTCCTTTACCTTTTCGAAGGCTTGCTTCTGCTCTTCTCCCCATTCAAACTTCTTATTTCCTCGGAGTATTTTGAAGAATGGCAAGGCCTTCTCTGCTGATTTGGAAACGAACCTTGTTAGGGCCGCCATCCTCCCTGTCAGCTTTTGAATGTCCCGGATGCTCTTTGGCTCCGGGAGGTCACTGATGGCTTTAATTTTGTCGGGTTGGCATCTATCCCCCTTTCGCTCACCATGAAGCCAGGAACTTGCCGGATCGTACTCCAAACACGCACTTCAATTTTGGTGTTGCCGGAGTGTTTCGAATGTTTCTTCTAGGTCAACTATTGGTCCTCTTCAGTTAAGCTCTTTACTATACTGTCGTCCACATATACTTCTACGTTTCTGCCTTTTTGGTGTTCGAAGATCTTGTCTACCAGCTTTTGATAGGTAGCACCGGCATTTTTGAGCCCAAACGGCATTGCTTTGTAGGCGTAAACTCCTGCGTCTGTGATGAAGGCCGCTTTATTCCTGTCGGACTCAAGCAAGCTTATCTGGTGGTACCCTGAGAAAGCATCCATGAAACTTAACAGTGCATGGCCGCTAGTTGAGTCTACTAGCTGGTCAATCCTTGGCAACGGGTAGCAGTCCTTTGGGCAGGCTTTGTTGAGGTCGGTAAAGTCTACACACATACGCCATGTCCCATTGGATTTTTTCACCATTACTACATTTGCCAACCACTCCGGGTAGTCGCAGGGTTCAATAAAGTCTGCCGCCAGCAGCTTGTCTACTTCCACCTTAATAGCGCGTTCTTTTCTGCTGAGAAGTTTCGCTTCTTTTGCTTTACCGGCCTTACATCCTCGTTCACGTTCAGGCGATGTACCATGAAATCCGGATCAATGCCCGGCATTTCGTCTGCCGAGAAGGCGAAAATGTCGGCATGCCCTCTTAACAGGGAAATTAAGTTGACCTTCACTTCTTCACCCAAATCAGATCCGATTTTCACTGTTCTGTCAGGTCTGTCTTCTTCCAAACTGATTTCTTCCGTTTCCCCCGCAGGGCTAGGCCTCGGCTGATCTGCCGGCCTTCCCTCGAAATTCTCCATGGACAGGTCCTTCCTGACCTTATTTTCCAGCCTTCTCCGTTTTCTTTCCGACGGGGCGTGTCGGCGGCCTTTTATGATCAGAGTGCTTTAGCGCGGTAAGGTAGCATGCCCTTGCCGACTCTTGATTGCCTCTGATTTTCTCAAGGTTACCGTCATTAGAGGTGTAGATCATGGTAAGGTGATATTGTAATACTCCGTATTTTTAGTAAGTTATTATTTATATTTTTATAAAAGTTTTAGTTTTTGAAAAAGGTTTTATTTACTAAAAAGGCTTATTATTTATTAGAAAGGCTTTTATAAGAAAGGTTTTGGGTATTTTAAATAAATTTTAGCCAAATGAATTTTGGGCCTAACTTTCCTAAGTTTTACATTCAAGTAGTTATTTCAAAATAAAATTAAAAATATTTTAAAAACAATTTCAAAAAGGTTTGTGAAAAGAAAAGAAGAAAAAAAAAAAGGTTATAAAAGAAAAAAAAAGAAAAAAAAAAAAAAAAATTTCCGCGCATCTACGACTAGTGTGAAGTTTGTACTTGTTTATTATTTTTATTATATTTTTTATTTCTATCTTTTAGTTATTTTATCTTAATAATTAGTATTATGGGATAATTTATATCTTTTCCTAATCTTAGTTGGATAACGTAAATATTAGTTATATCCTAGATTAGTTTATCTTTTTCCTAAATCTATCTTTTAGTTTCCTAATCCTATTCCGATTCTACTTTTCCAACTAGTATAAATAGGGGTCTCCACCCATCATATTTTTCACACCAAATTTGAGAAATAAATCTCTTTTCTCAAATTTAAACTCTCTCTCCCTCTTAGCCTACCTTTTCTCTTCTCCCTAGTAGTTATTATTATTCAAGGTGCGTGTATTTGTAGATCTTTAATAATTGTTTTGCAAGTGTAGTATCATGTTTTTAGGAAAATATTTTGGATTGAAATACATGTTTTTATGAGTTTTATTATGAACTGCATCTGTTTATATGAACATGTTTGAATGTTTATAAATTTTATTTATGAACTTTGAATTATGTCTTTCGTATAATATATTTATAAAGTTTGATCTTTGAATTTATATTCAAATATTTTAGAAGGAGTTTGATCTTTTGATTCATGTTTAAATATTTAAAAAGGAGTGTTTTTGAACTATTATTATTTTTCAAAGGTTAACCCTTGAGCAAGTTATTTTATTTATGCCTTTATATGGCTAATTTTATAGAATTATTATTCTTTTTAAAGGAGGATTATTTCGAAGGATTTTTATTAGTTATATGATCTTTTATGATCACAATTTATAAAGAGGCCACGGCTTGTTATTTATTAGCAAGAACGGTAGCTATTATATTATTTACCCATGTACTTTTTGTATAAGTCATGTGGACAAGGTAGTTCCCCTCGTAATAGACTCAGTAAGGAATACTAAACTTGGGGGGTGTGCACACTTTAGGCAAGGTACCTAGGCAAGGAAAAAGGATTTTTATCAAGGTTATATACTTTATATTATATAAGTATTATCAAGTATCCAAGAAAGGTTTTTTGAAATTAAATATTTCAAAAGTTTAATTAAATAAAGTGTTTAATATTCCGCATATACATGTACTCAGTATTTTTACTGACACGCTTTTGTTTTGTTTTGTTTTATGGCTTTGTCCCTGTGATGACCCTTTTGGTGAGCAGATTTTACAGGTTGATTGATGCATACTTCATATGGGGGAGCTAGTGAGAATCATAATTAGTCAAGGAGTTGTTATTTTATTTTCTTTATTCCATTGTTATTAGTTGTACAATAAAGTTTATATTAATAAAGAGAAGTTATTTAAGTTATTTCCGCTGCATTAGTTTAAAGTTCAGTTAGTAGTTAGTATTAAAGCCTTTAACGTTATCACGTGGCGGTAATACTCTCAAGTTTCTCAAGGAGTTTTA
Organism: Beta vulgaris subsp. vulgaris; assembly: GCF_026745355.1. Classification (NCBI taxonomy): domain Eukaryota; kingdom Viridiplantae; phylum Streptophyta; class Magnoliopsida; order Caryophyllales; family Amaranthaceae; genus Beta; species Beta vulgaris. Next base: position 41,485,461 of record NC_079205.1, read on the forward strand.
TATTAAAATATCTTTTCCAAAAGAGAGAAATTTGGGGGTGTTACAGATATGTTGAGACCACAGCTTGGGCGTCATGAATTAGCGGCCTCCCAATGATGGCATTATATGCCGCCGGGACGTCTACAACCAGAAATTCCACCATGAGATCTTTCGACCGGGAACCCTCTCCTATTTTGACCGCCAACTTTACCGTCCCTTCTGGGACAACAGATGCTCCTGTGAAGCCGATAACCGGGTAAGAGACCGGTTTCAAACATGTTTCGTCAAATCCCATCTTTTCAAATGTCTCTTTGTAGAGGATATTGGCGGAGCTTCCGCCGTCCACTAAAACACGGTGAACCATCGCATTGGAAATTTGCAGAGATACTACCAGAGGGTCGTCATGAGGATAGACGATTCCCTTAGCGTCCTCTGAGGTAAAAGCTACAGACGGCATAGATGGGGGTGCCGGCCACTTTCTGGCGTTGTTATAGTTCAACTGATGACGGACTTCCTTGAGGCTGGCTTTCTCCCTGTGAATACTACCGCCTCTAGTTGGTCCTCCGCTGATGATGTGGATCTCAGTGATCCTGTCCTTTATCGGCCTTCTATTGCCATTGTCGTCCTCCCTTGGAGGAGTTTTGCGATCGTTCCTTGATAGGTACTGGGTAAAGTAACCTCGCCTAACGAGGTCTTCGATCCCGTCCTTAAGGTCCTTGCAATCGTCTTTTGTGGCCGTAATCATCATGAAATTCGCACCACTTGGACTTATCCCTACCCTTGTAGTACATTTTTCGCGGCCTTTGCCACTTATCGTCCTTACTATGAAGTTCAAAAATCCGGGCCCGGGATATTGTTAGCGGAGTATAATTGTTGTAGTTGCTTTCCTCTTTTCTGCCGGTTGACTCCGATTTTTTATCCTTCCGGTATTTGTCATCCCGGCGATCCTTTTCTTTATCTTTCTCTATGGCCACTGGCCTTTTTGCATTAGCTGCCTTGTCAAACTCTTCCCCCCTAATGAAGTCATTAGCCTTTCCCAGGACTTCTGTTAGGCATGTCATCTTTTTTCTGGCGAGATAACTGCGAAATGGGGTACCTTCTTTCAACCCCGTCATTAGGGCCAGTACTGCTACTTCCTGCTGCAGTGTCGGGATGGTGACGGCTTCGGCATTGAAACGCCCGACATAATCCATCAAGCTTTCAGTCTCCCCTTGTTTAATAGACATTAACTCGCCGGTTGTTCGTTCGCGACGCTTATTGCTGACAAAGTGTGTCACGAACATGGATGTCAGTTGTCGGAAGTCAAACACAGTTGCCGGCGGAATGCTTTTAAATTAGGTCTGCCCTAATCCGGTTAAGGTGGATGGGAACACCTTACACCATACTGAGTCAGTATCAGTGTACAACATCATATGGCCCTCATAAGCCGATAGGTGATCCTCTGGGTCCGTCTTACCGTCATACTTGCATGTCGGCATTTTCAATTTTTCCATGGGCTCCTGTAGGATTGCAGTGGAAAAGGGGGAATTCCTTAATGACACCTGCGCTCTACGCCGGTATTCACTTCGGCTTCTCGGCTGGGAGGAATGCTGCTGAACCTCAGTATCCTGCGCCTCCTCCTCTTCTTCCTCCTCATTCCCCACCTGCTCTGTGGGGGTCTTCGAATGCGCCACCTGATCCTGGTCATGCCGGTCTCGCTCACCTTGGCGGCCCGTCCATGGTGTACGAAGTTTTCTCACCGGACTGTGGGCTCTGCTCAAGGGTCGCTTTGGCCGGGGACCTGTCGGTGGAGTTCTGCTTGCCATTGCCTGAAAAACTTCCGCTGCGCTTCTGAGTTGCTCTGGGGTGAACATATTCTGCAAGGTGTGGAAGATCTCTTCCTGGGGAGTTTCAGGAGTTTTCCTAGTGTTCACAGGCGGTCGAGTGTGCCTAGCGGCCGGCAGCGGAGTTGAGTACCCCGGGGGGGGGCTTGGTCAATGGGGACATTGTTCTCATCGGTTTTCGACATCCCTAATGGCTGCTTAGGATCCATAAGGGTTGTTTGGATGCAAGGGATGGCTTAGACTACAAGGTATTGTTCTCCCCTCCTTCTAGCGCCAATTGTTCCGGTATGGGACAAATCACAGGGTTCTGAACCGGTAAGTCCTTGTATTCAAGCCGGGTTGGATTCCTGCAAAATAGAATAAGTGAACTAGCCTCGGGGTTGATCCTAGGAACGCCCCTCCGATGCCTAAGTCAGTATTAGGTTAAAAGCCGGTAGCTCTCAAGTATAATGTATTGGGATTCGTGTACGTACCTTATGACTCAGATCAACGGAGTATTTATAGGGACTTGATTAAGCCCATCTCTTTATTGGGCCCGGTAATCACGGGAGAGATTCCCAAGAATATTCCCTTAGGATATATTCTTATCTTTTACTGAAAATATATCTTTTTAGGCCCGTAGGCGCTGGAGGTATAAAATGGATCTTAGCCCAGGCTCGTAAGCCCAAAAGCTATTAGACCGGTATCTATTGAACCGGTATGGAACTTAGTCAGCCCCCATACACCCAGATTACAGAAGAAACAAGCTGCACACGCCCAAGATAAGAAAGCTTTTTAATAGTACAACTTTTGATTCTAGCCATCACCTTCTCAATTAGAGGCTTGCATTCATTGTAGAATAATTTCCTAGAAGCCAAAGGGACACCCAAGTATTTGAATGAAATGGTCCCATAAGGAACTTGGATCATAGACTACAATCTATCAGCCTCAGAAGCATCAACACCAGCAATAAAGAGATTGCTTTTATTAATATTAGCCTCAAGGCCAGAAGCACTAGAGAAAGTTTGAAAAGCTTCAAAAAGAAGCTGAATTGAATTTTCATCAGCTCTAGCAAAAAGCAGCAAATTGTCTGCAAACATTAAGTGGGTAATACCCAACCTTTTACATCTTGGATGAAAGTTGAAGGCATGAATGTCTTTCAGTTTGCCCAAGCACGTGGACAAATATTCCATGCAAATGGCAAGTAAGAAGATAGACATGGGATTTCCTTATCTTAAGCCTTTTTTTTGTTGGAGGACTAGGAAGACCATTTATCAAAATAGAATAAGAGACTGAATTTACACACATCATAATCTAGTCATAAATTTAGGAGGAGAACACAATTCTTCAAGAACAACTCTAAGGAAAGGCCATTCAACAAAGTCGTAGGCCTTCCTTAGATCAACTTTAAGCATACACCTAGAGGTAGGCATGGGCCGGGCCGGCACGATTTGGGCCCGGCCCGGCACGAGCCCGCTCTAGGCCTGGTCCGGCCCGTTGTTCGCTACGTGGGCCGCGGGTCTGTCACGATCATGAAATTTTATTTTTTGCCCGCACCAGCACAAGCCCGCGTGGGCCGGCCCGCGGGCCGAACGCTCCTTTCCTTTGTTTTTTACCCTAAAACTGTGAAAAATACAAAAATACAACATAAAACATGGACCAGACCCATGGGAAGCACCAGCTCGGCCCGTGGGCCTGGGTCGGGCCGTGGATAAATTTTTAAAATTTCAAGCCTGGTCTGCCCCAGCCCGTCACTCATGGGCCTGGGCCCGGCCCGACATTTACTGAGGCCCGCGGGTCGAGCCCGTGAATAGGCCCGGCCCATGCCCACCTAATATGACCCTTCATAATCTCAATATCTTATAGAGTATTGTCAGAAATATTTCTTAGGCATAAATCCATATTGAGCAAGGTCAATTATGTTGCCAATCATTAACTGCATTCATTGTGTAAGAATTTCAGCAATTAGCTTATAGAGAACAGTACAACAAGCTATGGGCCTAAAATCTTTAATGTAGGTAAGATTAGGGATTTTAGGCACCAAAGTTATCATATTACAATTCAACTCAGCTGGCAGAGAATCATGATTAAAGAAGTCGTGAATAGCAGCATACACATGAGCTTTAATCACAGGCCAAGCTTTCTTAAAGAAGAAGCTTTTGAAACCATCAATTCCATGAGCTTTACAATCATTGATCGAATGAAGAGCATCATCAATTTCTTAATGAGACACAGGTTGAGTAAGCATAGAAATATCATCATGTCTCACCTAGGAACCAACTCTAAGAATAGAAACATCTGGACAAGGAAGGCAAGTTGTTGATTTGTCTATTATATATAGATTATTTACTCCATTTCCCTTAGCTTTGATAGTCGATTTGTGCTCTTTTGAGCTCGATTTTTGTGGGATTTGATATGTTTGGATTTATTTTCGTGTGTTAGATTTTTTGTGCAGATTAGGCATTTAGTGCCTTTGTTTAAGTTCCAATTTCTCCTTATGTCGTAGATTTGAGAATCACCATCGCCGGACCGGGCGATTTGGCCTGGTCGATCGGACAGTTTTTCGGGGACATTAATTTTTGCATTTTTTAGTTAGTTTTGTAAAAACTACAAATAAGCTTTTAGTATTTCGATTAGAGCATCTATTATTCTGCATTTTTAGGTTTAAACACTTAGTTTTCACTCTTTACTTTGGTAATAACTCTTTGCTTTGAAAATTATAAAGATCATTGATTTCGTTTTCATTGTTCTTGAATCATTCGATATTCCTCTTTACTTTGTTTAATTTGATGAATTCTTCAACTTGCATTATGTTTATTGAGTTTATTATTATCATGAGCGAGTAGTCTTTTTCTAGGGCTTATTGAGGAAAGCCATTCTTATACCTATTTGATTGGGGTTTAAAGTTCTTCGATATTTGGATTGTATTAGAGTAATTCCTATTGATTTGTTATATTTGTTTAATTCATGTAATTTTCGCAATATCATGAGTTATGTTTAGCTAATATGAGTTAGAATCGAAAGATCATACTCAATAGAGGCTTGGTACAATAGGTAGGTCTGATTATGTTGAGCGACCGTACTAGCATATGTTGATCTAAGAGTTGTTAAGGCCCAACTGTAGGATTAACAAAATACTCTAATTATTTGAACCTCAATTCAAGTATTGTTGAACTATATTGTAGTGATTAAATTGGTATAAGCATGGTGGACCGATCATTTGCCCTAGGTTTTTTATTATTTAATAAACTTACATCCTTTTGTGTTCTAGTTATTCTAGTTTAGTTATTAATTATTCAATCAATATCCTCTCTTGAAGTAGTTAAATAATTTAGCATAAATCTATAGAACTCCTCTCCATGTGGATCGACTCGTATTTGCCAGTTTCTGCTAGGGGTGTAAGTGGATTGGACTGGATTGGACTTTGCCAAATCCAAATCCCAATCCAGTCCAAAGTTTTTTGGACTCGAGAAATTGAGTCCAAGTCCGATCCAAATATTTTTTGAGTCCAGTCCGATAATTTTTTCTTGAGTCCGAGTCCAGTCCAGTCGGATTATTATATCTTTTTTCCCGATTTAGATTCAATGATTCACAACGTTTTTTGAGATGCTTGAGCATTTGACATCTGATTCAATTATCAATATCGACAAATTAGATTGAAAGCTTAAATTAAAGTATATAATACTATGAATAAAAAGTTGAATTAGATGCTTATCTTGATCTAAGTTGAGAGGAAGCAGAAAGACTAAGAATTAATCTGAGAGAGAAATAGAGAATGCAAGAGTCGAGACAGCAAGGTAGAAAGAAAATGAAAAGTAATAGGAAGTGAGTAGTAAGGACTGAGGAGTGAAGTGAGTAGAATTAGTCGGCTAAGTACAATAGTCTGGCGTCAAGTAAAATTGTCTAGCGCCAGTTGAAATATTTAGAGATGAAAGGTTGAAAACTACAAAATTTTAAAAATAGTATCAATTTTTTTAATATATACATTATATATGTATTACATATATATTATATATAAATATATTTTTGGACTGGACTGGACTTATTGGACTCCAAAGGGATGAGTCCAAATCCAATCCAAAAATATTTGGACTCGAAAATTTGAGTCCGAGTCAAGTCCAAAATTTTTCCAGTCCGACAAGTTTGGACTTGATTGGACTCTGGACTTTTCGTAGTCTGCTTACACCCCTAGTTTATGCTAAACAGACACAATGCACTTGCGGTATATATTCTAAAACCCATCACGTTCTAGGCGTCGTTGTCGGGGAGACGGCTAGTTCTTATAGCTTTTTGATTGATTATTTGAACTATCTATTCTGTCTCATTGGAACTCCAAGTTCCAATTGAAGTAATCTCACTACACATTTTTTCTTGGTTTCTTTTATGCTCATGTCTAAAAGAACAGGTACTCCGATTCTAACTAATCTTGAACTTGAGAAAACCCTTCGGCAACTCAAGAAGAAACAAAAGAAGAAAGTCTGCTAATCAGGGAAATTCACGAAGAACCATCAGAATCGATCATGCCTCCTAAGTTACTGAAGTCTTATGGGGTACCTTCCCCCGGCAATGTTCCCACAGACCCTACTATGACTGACATGCAAGCGGCTAACTTTGAGATTAAGCCTGCCCTAATTCATATTATCCAACGGAACCAGTTTGAAGGGCATTCATCTGAAGACCCTGCAAATCATTTACAACGGCTTCAACAACCCTAACATCTTAAATTCCTCGATTTTCAAACTCAACAACAATATGAGAGTAAGCCATCCTCCATTGAGAATTAACCAATTACATCTGTCAATCCTGTTGTAGATTCTAGCATCTCCTTCACTCTTATAAGTCGAGGATTAGAAGCAACCACAACTTGTAAGCTCACTTAAGTCACTAGTTTGCTACAATTTTTCAAAATCTTGTGTTTCTTGAGAAGTAATAGCCTGCCATTAATCTTATCTTCACTTGCTAACATAGAATTAAAATCACCTAGAACACACCAAGAAGCAAGCAAAGTATCGTTGATTTGCTGCAAACTATCCCATAAAAGCTTCCTGGCTTCAATAGTGTGCAAACCATATACATAAGTGACAGATATACTCTTGCCAATTGTTTTATCAGTAAAATAGCCATGGATCACTTTATTGGTCTTAAGAACTACCTGGTATGTGAAAGCTAATGTGTGCCAAGAAATCCAGATTCTCCCTCTATGAGAAAATTCATAATCGTTAATCCAGTTCCAATTAGTGCCAAACTTCCTCCTAACCTTCACCTTATTAGCATCCTTAACTTTGGTTTCTACTAAAGCAAACCCAGTTATATTATTCATATTAATTTTGTAGGAAAATTCAGTCCTCTCACATTCCATGAACTAATAATCATGTTATGTTAAAATGGAAAGAGCTTGTCCTCTCTTCTCCAATTGTGTGCATAATAGCCTCAGGTCCTGGCACTTCAATGCTAGGTCCTCTATTGCTTCTTCTAGTAACCGCTTACTATGCGATATCTCCCACTCTAACCTGGCATGGAGAGCTATAATCCTTCCCTCCATGCTCAGTTCTAGCTTCCTGAGTTTTCACAATAAAATTTCCTCTTATTGCTTACTAGTATCTGATCGAAGCAATTGCAGTCACATCCTTAGGTACTTCAAGCCTAGGCTCCTTCTGAGTTAACTAACCCTGGCTGGGTAGCCTTAGGAACCCACTTTTGCTTAGTGGTTACTCCAGCTGGTTGCTTGAATTTAGCACAATCATGGCTAGTTGTTTGGTGTTTCTAACATAAAGGGGAAACCCACTCATAATGTACAATCTGCACAACCACTTCTCCATTATCACCCTCAATAGCCACTATTATAGGTAGGGGTTTTGTGACATCAACTTCTATCAATAATCTTGCAAAGGACACCCTCATTTGTCTAGTTGTACACTCATCTGCATAGAGAGGGACCCTATCATGCTTCTAATCCTACTCAAGTTTATGGGCCCCATCAGTTCAAAGGTAGATTAGGGAACTTAATCCATAATGGGACCACTCTCGTAATCTCCTCATAAAAGTTAAAACCTAGAGTCCAGACCTTAACAATCATAGGCCTACTATTGAAAGTATATGGACCAAAATACAGAATTTCATTCCTATATTCCATTGTTTCAAATTTCACAATAAAGTAGCCATCCTCATGTTAGATAAACCTTAAGCTTACTAACATGGTTCCAGTTAACAACAATGAATCTAATAATAGCTTCAATAGAGGGCTTATACCCCCACAACATACACAACAATGGCATTTGCGCAGATATCTGTCAACTTAACTACTTCATTTATATCTAATTGAGCAACTAATTTACCATTTTTCACAAAGGGAGCAACAATTTTCAAGGACATACCCTTAGCAGTCATCTTCTTCTCTGCAGCCAAAGATGACCAAGTTTGGCCATTAATTGGTGGACTCTTTTTATTTCTTTAATTATGATTTCAACTTCATTACCCACTTGGAACACTTCTTCCTCTTTCTCATCCAGATCTTCAACTTCTATGTCATCTCCATGTGGATTTCATTCATCGCAACAGGAGAAATTAATGGAACAGTGATGGAACAGTAGCTTCTATATTCAAGAACTTGTGAGCTTCATGTCCATTTTTTTTATGTCAATCAATAGTGAAGATCTAATTCATAGCATTTATGACATCCTGAAACTCCATTGTCACACCTTGTGGAGTGATTTGAGGTGTAGTGCCACTAGCACTACCCATCGAAGATTGAACTCCTTGAAGAACTTGTTTTGCTAGTAAATTGGAGGATTAGAAGACTATGATTATTTCTTTTTGTGACCCATGATAATCACAGATTGATAGAAACACCCTATGCAATCAGCAATTCCACCATGGAAGACAAAACCCTAAACTCTCAATCACAGTCTTCCTCTCTTAGTTTTCCATTGATATTATCTTCAAATTTTTCAGGCATGTTAATATCAACCTATTCTTTTAAAAGATTTTTTTAGATATAATTAAAAATTACATCTTTGATTCTTTATAAGATGTTCATGTGCAAATTAATTTGATTTCATGTTAAATAGTGCTTGCTCAATTTGTTCATCAGCAAAATTTCGTATTTCAGGCTAAATTATTCTTCATATAATTACGTTTGTTATTTTTAATTTTGATCCTAATTTATTAATTTTTGTGCTTTTTAACGTTAATTTTTAATATTCTATTCACTTATTTGTTATTTTAGATGTCTATTTTTTTACATGTTAATTTAGTTGTGAATCTTTATGAAGTTGAAGTGTTGAAGTGTCGAACTAATGCTTGTTATTTTCATTTTAGTATTGTTGATTTTTCTATTGTGTTTTGTCTTCCTTTTTTTTCTTAAGATATAAGTAATGAATATTTTAATTTAAAAAGTGACAAACTAATGAAAAGGGAAGACATCAGGCCCGAAATGGCCTATTTAGCCCGCTTGGGGCATGCTTTGGGCAGTTCAAAATGGTATGTTGCCCTGGCCCGAACCGACCCGCTGCTATGGACAGACTTTCTGGATGCCAAACCCACCCCGACCCCGGTCTGGCCCATGATCAACTCTAATTTAAAATTAATGTATAATATTTAACAAAATTGATGCTTTATAAAGTCTGTGTGCAATTCATCATGTTATTATACTATATTGCTAATCTATGTCAAAAAAAACAAGGGATTATTAGAGAAAAATAGCTAAATGCACCTCTTATATAGTTGGTTGATATGATAAAATTTCTATACAAATACGACAAAATTTTATATTGAAATCCTCTTATAATATATAGGGTTTTTTGTGGGAAAAGACCAATATGTCATTAGTCCGATCCTTTGTAGGAACTACCCGTAATAACGAACTTGCAAAATAGATATCATAAAGAAAAGAGATTCGTTGTTCCTGACCCTGCTTCACCTTAATTGTTATTTGAACAAGTAAAGTTATGTCTTGGTCCGAGTGGGAATATCATTTCTCTTCTGCATGTCCATGGAGTTTTGAAAAATCCAAACATCTCAGAGATAGATAGAGAGGTAGGAATTTCTCGAACGAACCGCACTCCTTCGTATAAGATAGGGTTTTTGTGGGAAAACACCACTTAAATTTTTTTTGAAAGGGAACGACCAATTAAAATATATTTATTGGTAACTTAACACCACATTATAATTTTCAGGCCAAATTGTCAACTTTCTGGCATTGACAATTTCTTTCCCTCCAAAACCTCTTTTTGTTTTTGTCTTATTTTCCCCCTTCTTACTATTTCAATGCCCTAATTTCCCCAATTTCCCCCAATTTCTCCAATTTTCCTCATTTTATTGAAGGTAAAGCTCTCATCCTCAACCTCGGAGCGGGTAATAGTACTAGTTAGAGAACTCGGAGCAAGTGCACTCGTTCGAGTTTGTAGAGGAGAAACGGGTAAACCCATATCAGAATTAGGCTTATTGTTGTTGGTAAGCGAAAATATGAAAAAATGTGAGTGAGTAAGGAGAAAGAAAGTGAGAGAGAGAGAATGTTAATTAGTGAGAAGATGGAGAAGTGGGTAACAAGGAGAAGAAAAATATGACATGAAGATTTTAGAGAGAGAGAGAATAGATGGGGATCTCGTGAAATAAGGAGGAGAAAACAAAAAATGTGAGTTGACAAAACAAAACAAAAACCGAGGTTTTGGGGAAAACAAATTGTCAATGCCGAAAAGTTGATAATTTGGCTTGAAAATCGTAATATGGTGTTTAGTTGCCAACGAAAGTATTTTATCTGGTCCTACCTCCAAAAAAATTTAAGTGGTATTTCCCCACAAAAAACCCTATTTGAATTGGTCATTCCCCACAACAAAAATCCTAATATATATTGTGATCTTATCCTCATTATAATTTCTTTATTTGTATATGTTCCTATATATGCACAGATCAAACATAAAAAAAAAAAAACAATAAATTATCGTTCATCTAGAAATCTATATCTTTATACATTCTACATGGTATACAAATATTATTTTAAAACATATTTCGAGCACTTCTCAATAGTGTAAAAATTATAATATTCTAAATTTTGTCGCAAAAGTTGTGACTTTAGTAATACTCTTTGCTTGCTATATCATGTTTACGACTTCAATTTATCCTCCAATTCTATTTATTTCCCAAAAAATCTACTAATTTGTTCAGGTGGACCACTTTGGTTTGAGGAATCAATTTGATGAATATTAGTTTCTGTGTTATTTTTTTTGGTGAATGATGCATATTAGGCTTCGTTTGGTAGGACGTAAAATATTTTCAGTGTAAAATGATTTTCATGGAAAATAATTTACAATGGAAAACACAATTACAAAATTGGTTTTCCGTTGTTTGGTTCGATGTAAAAAAAATGATGAAATGAAAGGAAAATGAAAGGGAAAGTAAGGAGGTAGTGGGAGGAGTGTACAAGAAGAGAAGGAAAATAGTTTCCCTTCATTTTGAAAGGAAAATGGTTTTCCATCCTTGGGAGAGTAATTTTACCCCAAGGGAAAATGGTTTTACACCCTTTTGCCAACCAAACAATGTAAAACTGAAAATAGAGGAAAACAGTTTTCCGGGAAAACGTTTTACGCCCTACCAAACGGAGCCTTAATTTTGTAAATCAATTATCAAACATGTTGTTTTTCCTTACTCTTGTTTACTCCATTATATACCCATAACTTCTTGATGATAATAGTAATGATTTCTTGAGTCTGCCATGTTGTTCCATAACTTTTGGTGTAGAAATCCCTTCACACATGTAAAATCGGAACCCAAAACCTCCATCTACACCTCTTCCACAAACTCATCAAAGTCGGCCAACCCATGTCCCCCTCCATGGCGGTGGTCACTTTCCTCACCCCCAATGTCTTTTGCCTCCATCGCGAATGTTTCTTGGTTGGGTCGGGGATGGAGCAAACACAAGGAAGAGAGATAATATAGAATCATCGATAGCAAAGGTTTTGTTAAATTAAAATTATTACTTCTGGAATCTTGAAGAGGGAGAGAATTTTGGGGATTTGCAAATCGCGCCATCGTGCTCACTTGACAATGACAGGTGGGGGTGGTGTGGCAATTTGGTGTGGTAGGAGGGTGAGTGGAGGTGAGGTGGTGGATGGGTGAGAGGAGGTGAGGTTTTCAGGGGGGAGGAGAGAGAAAGGGATTATAAGTTTTTTCTAAATTCATATTTGGTGAATAATGATATGAAATTTATAAATAATGACACATAGTTAATGTATATAAACAGTATACATGATAAAGAAATAAATGAAAATAATATTACTGAAAAATGCGTAATAATGTTATCAATTTTCTATATCATTTTGTGTTGTAATGGGAATAAGGTTTATAAAAGGTTGGCGAATGATAATAAAAACCGGAAAATGATACAAGTTTGCTAAAAAATGACATAAAAATGAGTAATATGATATAATTTATCTTATAATTAACATGAGTTTGTGTAGTAATAATAATAATAATAATAATAATAATAATAATAATAATAATAATAATAATAATAATAGTAATAATAATAATAATAATAATAATAATAATAATAATATTCATAATAATAATAACATATATAATGAGTTGTAAAATAATAAGGAAATGGAGAAAACTAATATAAGTATGTTGACAAATGACATAGAAATGAAAAATAATGATATTGTTTTTATTATAAATGATATGTTTGTGTAATAATTGTAAGGTATATTTTCTCAGAAAAACTAAAAGATATTAAAAAGTTGAAAAGTGATAATGAAATGGGGAAAAATAACATGAAATAGTTCCAAAATGATACATATTTGCAGAGAAATGACATACTCCCTCCGTTTCATTTTAATGGTTACACTTTGATATTTTACACTATTCATAAATTTCACTTTGACCATTATTTGTGATTTATAGACGAATGAAAATATATTCATGTGGGATCTTGTTAGATTCATTATAACATGTATTTTATTAATATGTACTTTTTGTAATTTTTACAAATACAAAACTAAAGATATATGTCCTTAAAATTTTGCATTAGCATGCGTGAAAAGTGTAAGTGTGTAGATTAAAATGAAACGGAGGGAGTAATAGTCAGTACACGAAAGAGTTTTGCAAATTATGCTATGTTTAGTTCACCTAATTTTTACGTATTTCATATCAGATCAGACCAGATCAAATAAGATCATATCAGACAAAATAAGTTGATATCATGCTTATATTTAAAATCTATTATTTGTTGTTACTATTGTTATTGGTATGATTATCATTATTATTATTAATTTTTTTTATTATTATTTTATTATTATTATTATTATTATTTTTACTTTTATTACTATTGTTATTATTGTTATCTATTATTACTATTATTAATAATAATAATATTACCTTACACGATTACTATTACTACTAATACTACTATTTACTAGTACATTTTTCGAAAGGATTATTATTGTTGTTGTTGTACTTATTAATTATTAATATTGGTAATTATTAATGTCGTTGTTATAATTATAAATGTCATTGTTATCACTATACTAAGTTATTTTGTTGTTAAGAAAATATAGAAATTTAAAAGTCTTGTGTTAAGAACATAAAATTGACGCAAAAATAAGAAGTATATAAAAACATGATAGATCATATTCATAACAACGGGATTACTAAGTTCGGATTACAATTAAATAAGCTAAGTGCGAAATACAAGTTATTTTTCATATTACATTTAGATCAGGTTCACCTCTTCCTACTGAAATCCAAATTTGCTTAGCTAGTTTAGGTTTACCTTACCTATTTCTTTCCTGATCAAGTCGTTGAATATATCACAATCTTCTTTACTTGGTGTGATGTTATGATCTTGAAATTGGTATATCCAACTCACACATAGAATGAAATTTTGAAGTGTAAATGTAGAAACCATAATAGCCAATTGTTATGGGACGTTCGTGTTCAACAATATTTTTCCATCTCTTTTTAAGTGTTCCAAAACATCTTTTTATCATAGTACGAAGATATGAGTGAGGATAATTAAAATTTTCAAGCATGCCTTCTGGTGGGGCACCATTATGAAATTTAGGCATGGGATATCTTGTACTTATAGAACATGAGTAGCATGGGATAACCTAATGGTGTTGGCATCACTTTCAAATTCCCTCTACAAAGGATTTTGTTTCTTTCTCTCTAGAAATTGAGGATTGTTGAAATGTGCTGAGTAGGGGTGAGCCTCAAGAACCTTCGCCTGAGTTAATCGTCCATACGCCGGAAACCTAAAAGACAAGATTAGACTACCCTAGGGGTTGTTCCGGGATTGCCCCTCTAACGCTCAAGTCAGTTGAGGTAGAGAGAGAGAGTCTAGAGAGAGATGCTCTAGTTTGTTAGGTGAGAATTCAACGCCTGCTGATTGATGAGACGATTGGTATTTATAACATTATGAATTCCTAGAAAGGCAATGTTGATGGGATGGGCTTTCTAGGGATCAATGGCTAAGCTGCCTTTTCAGGTGATTAGCCTTTCCAGCCCCATCTTGGGATCCCTAGACAGCCTGGAGCTAGGTCAGCTCCCTTGTGGGACCCATTGTGCCACCTATTTGGTAAAACTCGATGACGTGGCATAAGTATTTGGGCGGGGCATTTTATTGAGCCAAAACAATTAACCCACGCCAAGGATGGGGGATCATGGAGATCCGACTGAGTGGCGCCCTTTCATGGCGGAATAGCTGCTTTCCTTTCATGATTGATGGCACCGATCGAGTCGCCTCCCCTTTGAGAGAATTTTTCGACCGATCAAGCCGTCTTCCTCAAGAGTTGTTGAGGTCGACCGGGTCACTTTTCCTTGGGAAAATGTTGAAATGGATCGAGTGGATACTAGTGATCACTTAACCAAATTGACTAAATATAGGAGTGGATTGGCAAGGGGAGAAGGTCCCCTATGAGCCGAGTAGGGTGGACGTCATTCAGATGAGGGGCTAATGAGCCTCAAACTGTCCGAGTGGGTGTCGATTGGTACTTAGTCATATTTGACTAAGTATAAGAGTCACTCGGACAAGGGGAAAGGGTCCCCTACAAGCCAAGTAAGGTGGATGCCACTCGGTTGAGAGGCTAATGAGCCCCAAGCTGTCCGAGTGGGTGCCATTTAGTATTTAGTCATATTTGACTAAGTATAAAAGTGACTCGGGAAAGGGGAGATAGTCCCCTATAAGCCAAGTAGGGTTAACAACACCCGAATGAGGGGCTAATGATCCCCAAGCTGTCCGAGTGGGTGCCAATTGGTACTTAGTCATATTTGACTAAGTATGAAAGTGACTCGGGAAAGGGGAGAAGGTCCCCTATAAGCCGATTAGGGTTGATGCCACTCGGATGGGGGGGAAGTGAGCCCCAAGCTGTCCGAGTGGGTGTCAATTAGTACTTAGTCATATTTGACTAAGTATGAAAGTGACTCGGACAAGGGGAGATGGTCCCCTAGAAGCCGAGTAGGGTGGATGCCACTCGAATGAGAGGCTAATGAGCCCCCAAGCTTTCCGAGTGGGTGCCAATTGGTACTTAATCATATTTGACTAAATATAAAGTGGCTCGGACAAGGGAAGAGGGTCCCCTATAAGCCGAGTATGTGGACGACACTCGAATGGGGGGGCTAGTGAGCCCTAAGCTATCCGAGTGGGTGCCAATTGGTACTTAGTCATATTTGAATGAGTATAGAAGTGACTCAGGCAAGGGAGGAGGGTCCTTATAAGCCGAGTAGGGTGGACGCCACTCGAATGAGGCGCCAATAAGTCGTAAGATGTCCGAGTGGGAGTCAATTAGTATTAAGTCATATTTCACGAAGTATAAAAGTGACTCAAGCAAGGGGAGAGGGTCCCCTATAAGTCGAGTTGGGTGGACGCCACTCGGATGAGGGACTAATGTCCCCCAAGTTGTTCGAATGGGTGCCGATTGGTACTTATATTGTCTGATGAAGAGGTGGCCTTTATTTAGTCAAAGAGGGTGTATTCGACCGCGGACGCCACATGACAATATTGGATACTTGGGATTTTCGTATCCCTCATGAGCGTTGAGCTGACTGGAAGATAATGAGAATTTTTGACATTTCGTCTCCTTTGGACAATGGCCTTTGCTTTTCTTTCAAATAATCTCGACTGACTCCTTTATTCATAAATAATGGGAGATTCGTCCGAGTCAATGACACCCCGGCCTCACCTCCCTATATGGGAATAACGTTGGTGTCAATAGTAATAAGTTGTCCCGAACCCTTGGCTGTCCCCGACGCCATTTCACTTCCGAGTCCCTCGTCGTTTGTGGAGGAGGAGGTCGAGGGTATCGTTCCCTATCCTTGGGAGGTGTGCTTAGCCGTTTTCTCCTCGTGGAGTTACTTAGAAAAATATATTTCTGATGGTATAGTTAGAGTTGTCATGTCGAGTGACGAAGAAGGGACGTTAACTTCTGGTTGACTGGAGTACCTTGATTTATATCCGAAGGGGGGTCTAGACGCAAAATTCCCTCTCTTTTCCTTGATTGAGGAGCTGATGGATGATCCTCGGGGCCAAGTAACCAGGTTTTAGATAAGGGACATGTATCATTTGGTCTGATCGGAGGCCTTGTACACCGTTTTGACTCCTCCTCCTTGGTGTACCACGGCGTATTACAAAGCCATGGACATAGGGATCCGATTCCCCCTAACTCCCTTTGTTAAGGAGCTTTTCGACGCTTACAATTTGACACTTATTTAGGTTTCTCCAAACTCTTGGGGGGATAGCGGCGGTTCAGGTTCTCTGTGTGATGCTGGTGTTCGATGACTCTCACCCTTTGGCGTAATATGTATAAGTTGGTGGAGATGATAGAAGGGGCGAATGGCCCCGGGTGGTGGTGCTTCCAAGTCCAATAGGGGTACCGCGCCGTGCTTGACCTCCCCACTTCTCAAAATGGCTTTCAGAGAGAGTTCGCCTTCGTGTATTTTGGCAGAGATTGGGAGATTCCGACTGTGCGATGTCGATCCTAATTTCGGACTTAATTTTGGAGTCCCTGAACTCTCTAAGGAGGAAGGGATAGCGGCCCGATACATGCAAACGAAGTCCAAGATATTACCAGGGGGGAGATCTTTGTGGCGAGCAACTGGCTCCCTAACTACTGCTTGTTTAAAAATGAGCCTCTACTCTCTTATATTGGACCAAGTCGGACCTTCCCAAAGGGTAATAGGGGGGGTTCTTCGGTTTGCAATTGTTATGCTTTGGCAACTAACTATTTTTTTCTTGTTTCAGTTTCCATATCGGGCATATCTGATTGAATCCGACCCATACATGGTGGAAAATTGAGCAACGCATCGATGAGGGCGGCTCGGATAAGAGTCAAGTTGAAAGAGAAGTCCATAGGTGTGCCTTCACCTACCAAGATCAGTCCTTTGTCCGACCCAGGACCCGGCCAAGCTGAAAGCCTCCAAGAAGAGGAAGGAGAGCGTGGACGACAAGGTCGCTCAAACTAAGAAAGCATTGGCTAAGGTTCGAGCTAGAGGGAGGAGGCCAAAAGGGCCAAGTCAGTGGAGGTGAACAGTCCATCGACCCATGACAGGGAGCCTCTTCAGTAGGCTGAGGATGCTTTTCTTTCCATCCACTCCTTGGACTTTTGTCCGATCCGGAGCCCACACTACCCTCCCCTTTCCCCTCAGCAGGGATAGCCCGGGGGGGTTTCAGGCGACGTTGCTGCAGTCCTGACCAAACCCTTCTCGAAACTAAATCACCATGAGAAGGACAAGCGATGGACCAATGCCATCGACTTCATTTACACCCCCGCCGACCAAGAGTACATCAACAAGACTTGGGGGGGAGAATGAAACTAACAAGCTAAGCTTCTTTCTAGATTTCGACTAACTTCTGATTTCCCATTTTTTATTTGTTTAATTGTTCTATGTTTTTTACAGTTCTCCGCTCGGCTGGCCAATGTCGCTCAGATGCGGGTGCACTTGGTCAAGGAGGTGGAGAACCTTAAGAAGAAGGGGAAGACCCACTTCGACCACCTCTACCAAACTCAAGAAGGCAAGTGCATAGCTGAATCCAAGTTCGCTGATGCCGAAAAGGCTATTAAGGTCGACCGGTTGGGCTTCTAGGAAGAGCGAGATTGTTGGGCTAAGGAGAAGGCTGACCTCTAAGCCTTGTTCATTGCCTCGGAGAAATTTTTTACTTCATTTTCTGCCAATGACCATCTCAACCACCCGGGTTGTAGTCCGGAGTCCGGACATTAGGGTGGCAAATGCTACTGCGTCTAGAAGAATCTGAAACTTTTAGTGATTCTTCATTGAACCGTTTGATGTAGTCGGCTAGACTTTCATTCTTCTCTTGTCTGACCGCCATCAAATGGAGACCCGTTTTATTTTGCCTCTTCCCTACTACAAATTGATGAATGAACAAGTCCTCAAGTACTGAGAAGTCGGTTATGAATCCTGTGGGCAGTTCATGGAACCAATTCAGGGCGAGGCCCTTGAGTGTAGTAGGGAAGAAGCGGCACCAGGTCAGTTAGGCCCGCAAATGGTTTAATGGTGGGTGTTTTGATCTTCCCTAGACTAGGTGCTTCTAGGATTTCTTGGCTGAATGGGACCATGAACTTAAGTGCTCCACTATTGATCCGAGGGGGCATAGAATGAGCTAAATCGCCTTGTCCCCTTCGCAAAGCGGCTTTCTTGTTTAGAATATGTCTAATGTCATACCCTTGGCTGAGGCGCTTCTGGTTGAGGAAGTTGCAGGCATCCTCGGGTTTGTGTCTGATGTCGCCTCTAGGGGACTTGGAGACATGAGTCTCTTCTCCACGCCGAGCGGATTTCCCCTTCGGTGGATGTCGCTTTTCTACTCCTTGTCTAGATCTTCTTTGTATGTTGGCTGGGTTCCCTCGCTTCAGATCATTGCCGGCTAGGCTGACCATGGGCCGAGCAGGGTTTGTGATCTTCCCTTTGGGAGAGTACCAAAGCTTCTTCCCTAGGGTTGGATAGAGCGCGTCTCGGTTGTAGGGTGGTCAGCATATCCATTATGTTGCGTTGCAAGGTTTGTTGGAGCTTAGGATGATATCTACTGCAAGCAAGGGGTGAGGGTCGGCTTGTTACAACTGTTGTGATGGGGTAGGCCGACCACCATGGGATTGCTCTTCGTTAGGATCGATGGTCTGTACTGCGGGACTCCAATGGGATGGAGGTGAAGGTACCCTTTCAGACCTCTGATGGTGGGAGGGTGAGGTTTGCCCTTCGGATCTTTAGGCATGTGCTGAAGGCTGTCTATTTTGCTCTTTGATGGGGCCATTGCTGAGTGACAATGAGGTAGATCTTACTGATTGGAGGCAAACTAACTTTGTTTTCCCCCACAAGCGGCGCCAAAGTATTTCTGTCTAGAAATTGATGATTGTTAAATGTGCTAAGTAGGGGTGAACCCCAAAAACATTCGCCCGAGTTGATCGTCCGTATGCCGGAAACCTGAAAGACAAGGTTAGATTACCCCGAGGGTTGTTCTAAGATCCCCCCTTTGATGCTCAAGTCAATTGAGGTAGAGAGAGTCTAGAGAGATATGCTCTAGCTTGTTAGGTGAGAATTCAATACCTGTTAGTTGATGAGATAGTTGGTATTTATAGCATTGCGAATTTCCAAAAAGGCAG
This sequence comes from Beta vulgaris subsp. vulgaris, assembly GCF_026745355.1. Taxonomy (NCBI): domain Eukaryota; kingdom Viridiplantae; phylum Streptophyta; class Magnoliopsida; order Caryophyllales; family Amaranthaceae; genus Beta; species Beta vulgaris. The sequence goes on from NC_079205.1 coordinate 41,504,845, forward strand.
GGTTTTGGGGATCAATGGCTAATCTGCCTTTTCATGCAATTAGCCTTTCTATCCCCATCTGGGGACCCTAGACAGCCTGGAGCTAGATCAACTCCCTTGTGGGACACACTATGCCACCTATCTGGTAATTTCTAATGACAGGGCATAGGTATTGGGCGGGCCATTTTATTGAGCCCAAACAAATTTCAACTTACCTTTAAAAATGAAGTTTATATACACTACAAAAAATACTACATATAGAGGCAAGCCAAAATTGCATCTAAATATATATTTGTAGCCTCTAATGGTGTTTAGAAGCAATTTTCTTGCTGCCTCTAATTAGTCCGTCGCTAATTATAGGTTGCCCCTAATGCCACCTTTTAGAGACAGACAAGTTATGGTGTTGCTAAAGACACTTATGTTTAGAGGCAACCATATGCTTGTCGCTAATTGTTGGTTGCCCCTAATGCCACCTTTTAGAGACAGACAAGTTATGGTGTTGCTAAAGACACTTATGTTTAGAGGCAACCATATGCTTGTCGCTAATTGTTGGTTGCCCCTAATGCCACCTTTTTCAGGCACAAAACTTGAAGTGTTGCTAAAGCCACTTACATTTAGAGGAGACCATCAGTCAATCGCTAATTATAAGTTGCCCCTAATCACTAGTCACTACAAGAAAAACTGCTATTTACGACCAGATTTCTGGTCGCAAAAAGCTGAAATCTGGTCGTAAAAAGCCTTTTACGGCCAGAAACGCATGTGGTCGCGAGTGGTCGTAAAAGGCTTCGTCGCAAATAATATTTAAAAAAACTAGTCGTAAAAACCTTTTGCGACCAGATTTAGATCTGGTCGCAATTGCTAGTCATCTACGACCATAAATCTGGTCGCAAATGTGATTAAAAAAATTAAAAAAAAAAGAAATTAACAACTAAACATAATTGCTAATTTCTTTTTTTTACAATATAATGTTAATAAACTACATTGTCATTAAAAAAAAAATAAACAATAATAAATTAACAAACTATATTTTTATTAATAATTTTTATTATCTCATACAACTAAAACAAATACAACTTAAAAGTAGTTTCTACAACTTTAAACTAAAAAATACAATTCAATCAAAATAAATTTTACAAATAAATCAATAAATGCCAAAAATTCTAGTTTTGTAATTCCTGGAATTTTAACCCAGAAATTGAACAACCTATACCCACTCTGTGTTGTGCCCAGCCTGACCACCACTGCCGCCAGTCTTCCCTACCACCGCCGCCGCCTTTATTTACACCTGCAACGCCAAAAAAATCAGAAAAAGGGCCTAAATTTAAAATCAAAATTTAAAACGAAAAAAAGGAAAAAAAAATGGCATGAAAAAATAGAAAAAAAAAACGAGAAACAAAAAAGAATGAAGACCACAGCTTCCCACCGCCGCCACCACCGCCCAGAAAATACTCCTGGTAACAGAAAATCAATAAGCTATGAGCCAAAAAACAGACAACAATAGCTCGATTCATAATATTAATACAGAACAAAGTCACAACTTGCAAGCGATTCGACAACAATGATAATAATCAGCCCCAAACACTGAATCAAATTCAGGTACATGGAGTCATTTGGCATAGGGAGTGTTCTATAGAATAACACTTTCACTAATGGTCGTTCTGGTTAACATTTTGGTGAAAAACTAATGCATACCCTAAGGCTCAAATCATTATATCTTTCGACCAGCAATTAAATCTCTTTTTTCTTTCGTCTGCTTTTTCCCCTGTTCCTGACATTGTAATTGCTTTTTCAACGAAACATTATGCTTTTATATTGTGTTCATATAAATTTTAGTTTGTTATGTACAACTAAATTTTCTTCCTGGCATCTGCAACTTACTCCATGGTCTTTGTGAACTGCGTTCAATGGTCTTTGTGGACAAAGGGTGAGGCTATAGATAAGCACTTACTCCATTATACCATTGTTCCTAAACCACCCTTTCACAATTTGTTTTATCTTTCATGTTATTAAATGTAGTATGGCGAGTTCTGATTCTGCAACTACAAACTTCCCTGGTAAAATTCCAAATGGACTCGACCTCTCGAGTGATGTTGCAGATGAGAAGCTCGCATAAAAGACAATCCAAAGGTGACACATTAAAATGATTTGATTGCCAGTTTAGCATTCTGGAGTATACACAATTGATCAATGTTTTAGCAATAATAACATAAAAAAAAAAAAAGATGAGAGAGAAGGAAGAGAGAGAAGTGAGAGAGAGAACCCTAAAAGAAACCCCACCCCCACCCACCCATGCCCTCACGGCAAATAGTGAACCTCCAACCGTGGTCTCCGCGGCGTCACCAGAGGCTCCTGAAGATGCCAAGGATCCAGCCCAGCTACCCCCTTTGAGACCCCCAGACCACAGCTTCTCACCGCCTCCACCACCGCTTCCCACCGCCGCCACCACCGCCCAGAAAATACTCCTGGTAACAGAAAATCAATAAGCTATGAGCCAAAAAATAGACAACAATAGCTCGATTCATAATATTAATACAGAACAAAGTCACAACTTGCAAGCGATTCGACAACAATGATAATAATCAGCCCCAAACACTGAATCAAATTCAGGTACATGGAGTCATTTGGCATGCATCATATGTTCATCCTTGCTCAAAAAATCATTGCAGGTCTGTCACTTATGCCTTTGTTAGACTACAGAAGTCAAACATATCAGCCAATGGCAAAAGTGACCAAAGACTCGTGCTCACCAGAGATGGCAATTATCCATGGGTGAGTAGATTATCCATCCACCCGCCCCGAATAAACGGGTTAAAACCCGCGGTGAAGCGGGTGATTGGCGGGTGATGTGTGGATCGGGTGATGGATCGGGTCGGATGTGGATGACATTTTTTTACCCATCACCCGATCCATCATCCACCCGTTAAATAATATATATATATATATATTATATATATATATATATATATATAATAAAAATATGTAAAAAAAAATTGTTTTAAAATTTTTACTGCCACTTACCATTTAATGTAATAAAAAAAATATTGATACACTTGTCAAATAAATACTAGAAGTGAAAAATGAAAACCCTATAGTCTAGATTTTCACCATCTCGTCTAGTTGTCTTCCTCAGCCGCAAGTCTCACTTTAGTCTCTCTCTCTCCTGCGTTTGATCTTCCTCAGCTACTCAGCAGCAAGTCTCAACTTATTCATATTACATGTAAGTAAAACTTTCCAAAGATTGATTTACTGTAATTTGGTAATTGTATGTAATGATTCTTATGTTCTTTCTCTCTCCTAAGTTTGGTAATTGGTATGTATTATGTTATGTAATGATTCTTGCATTAGTTTTCAAGGTAAGTTGAATTTTGTTCACTTCCAATTTCCAAACAGCTTATGTTTTTCTTGTTTAATTAATTGTTTGCTGAAATTATTTGATTAATTTAATTTATTTGTTGTGCTTAGCTTCGTTTAACAATTACTATAATTTAGTTGGTCGAATTTATTTCTCTCTCCTGCTTGTTTTCTGAAAATTATGTTCTGCCATGGAAATTGGAAAGAAAACCATGTTATTGTTTAATTTAGGTTTGCTGAATTGTTGCGTATTTGATTTATTTAGTTATGAACATGGGAGATACATCAGATAGCAGCACCTCCAAATCGTTCCCTCTCACTCAAGGCTCATCTCCTGACATCCAAAACCCATGTCATCTCCATTTCCAACTCCCAGTCTGAGCCCTGAACCTCAACCAGTTGAGGTACCTCAAACCTCAACAAAAGAGGCGCCACATACTGCTGAAAAAAAATCCACAATGGTTCCACCTCGTCTTTGTAGAAAACCTACATCACCGGTATGGAATTTGAGAAGGTGATAGTGAATGGCGAAAAGAAAGCTCAATGTGTGCATTGCAACCGACATTACTCTGCCAAAGGTAAAAATGGCACCTCCCATCTCAAATATCATATTGAACTAAGGTGCACTAGAAAGTATAGTACACAAGTTGATTTGCGCCAAAAACTCTTGTCTATTAATCGTAAACAAAATTCAACATCACAACTTGAGAACCATGTGTTTTCTCAAGAGGTATCACGAAAGGAGCTTGCTAACATGGTTATTCTTCATGAATATCCACTGTCCATTGTTGACCATATTGGGTTTCGAAGATTCATCAATAGCTTGAATCCAAGCTTTAAGATAACTAGCCGTAATACCTTGAAAAACGACATCATGAAGATGTTTGGAAGTGAGAAAGCAAGTTTGAAGAAGCTCTTTGATGATCATGTTGGAAGAGTGGCAATTACTAGTGATATGTGGACAGCTTCAAATCAGAAAAAAAGGATACATGGTTGTTACATCACATTTCATTGACGATCGTTGGATTTTGCGGAATAAGACTTTGAGGTATCCCTTTTTCTTTATGCTTCTGGTTTGCTACTTGGTTGCTTGCTCATGAAACAAAACTGATTTTTTTTTTAATTACTTGTTAAATCCATAGGTTTGTTTATGTTCCTTGTCCACATACTACCAATATACTTGCCCAAGTGTTGGTTGATTCTTGTATAATATAGCTGAGAAAGTTTCTTCTGTGGTTCTTGACAATTGTTCGACAAATGATGCGATGATTGATGTTTTACAAGAGAAATTTGATCCTGATAGTTTGTTGTTGGATGGTGAGTTTTTACATGTGCGTTGTAGTGCACATATATTAAATCTCATTGTGCAAGATGGTCTAGATGTAATTTCTGGTGGAATTGAAAAGATTCGTAATTGTGTTGTGTTTTTGGACAGCCACTCCTAGTAGAGTTCAAAAGTTTGAGGATAAGGCTAGAGCCTCGAAAATTGATTGTTCTAGAAAGTTGCAACTTGATTGTAAAACTAGGTGGAATAGCACCTATTTGATGCTTGTTAGTGCTATGCCATATAGGAATGTCTTTGGTAACTTGAAAACTCAAAACCCCAGGCTTAAGTTCAGTGTTCCTACTCCACGTGATTGGGAGTTGGCGGAAATAATATGTAATAAGTTAAAGAGGTTTCACAAAATCACTGAGTTGTTCTCTGGTAGGAAATATCCTACTGCCAATCTGTTTTTTCGGCAAGTATGTGAGATCAAAATGGCATTAAAAAAGTGGAAAAGAAAGTGAAAAAGAAGAGCAACTTATTAAGGACATGGCTCAAAAAATGATAGAGAAGTTTGACAAGTATTGGGCAAGTACCAATGGCATTTTGGCAGTTAAGAGATTATTGTATGATCTTCTTCATGAGTACCGGGACAAAGTAAGCAAAGATGATTTTCACTCTTATTCTAGTCATGATGGTGTGTCAAGTGGGAAAAGAAAAGCTAGAAGTGATTCTTTGGATAGTGGTGATGAAGGTGATACATTGACCCAAATTAAGAAGAATAAGAAAAAGAAGGTAAATGTGAGATGTGAGTTAGACCACTATCTTGAGGATGATGCATTACCAGAGAGCACTGCATTTGATGTGCTTCATTATTGGAAAATTGATTTGAAATATCCAACTTTGAGAAAAATTGCTAAGGATATTTTAGGTATTCCTGCATCAACGGTGGCCTCTGAGAGCGCTTTTAGTATGGGTGGAAGGGTAGTGAGTCCCCATCGCTCGAGGCTTCATGCTGACACAGTGGAAGCACTTATGTGTATGCAAAATTGGATCCATGGACAATATGCTGGTAGATAAGTACATGTAGTTCATTATTTCTATATGACTTTAAATTTTCATATATTAATTACAAGTTTTTTTTATATATAATTTCAGAATCTTCTCTTGAGAATGCACATGCATGTGCTACTATTTTGGAGGACTTTGATGTGGAAGGCGATGGCAGCTCATCAAGTGTAGTGCTTGATGCTAACCCAGTATATATTTTCACTCTTAATTCTGATTTTTTTTCCCTTTGAAAATACGTTTAATTTTTTAATATTGATTTTTTCCCTATTTATGGTAGGATGGAGAGGACTTTTGAGAAGAAAGGAATTAGAAGATTTGAAGGAGCACTGGAGCAGCACCAAACTAGCATATAGAAAATAGCAATGGATTTGTTGTATTTTATTGTTTGACAATTTATTAAGCCATTATTAGTTTTACTATTCGGTGTGTAATGAGATTTATATTTATCACTTTAATGTTAATATATGAGTCTTTGATTAAGTTTTCAAATATTAATTTTTAAAAAAAGTTGTTAAATCTACAAAATAATTTTTTTCTAGCATCACCCGCTCCACCCGCCCCACCCGTGGATGATGGGTGGAGCGGGTGATGGATGGAATTTTTCGCGGGTGATGGATGGTGTGGATGGAGATTTGGATCGCGGGTGATGGGGCGGATGGAGCTCCACCCAGCCCGTCTCCGATCCATTGCCATCCCTAGTGCTCACCAGTAGCCTTTATTACAAACTTCATTAAAATAATTGCTACATCTACTGTAGGAGAGTGTCTTAATTGACAAAAGAAAATGGTCTAATTTAGATCTTATAAGTGTGGGTAATAGTTTAGAGAAATCTGAAACATATATTTAGAAACCTTAGTACAACATCATCATTACATATTACATTGAAATATATCAACAAAAATCAAATGATCTGATTTATTAGAGATTTATCAAGGGTCGTTATTAGAGAAATTCAGAAGAAAAAAACACATAAAAATGAAATAAGAATCAACAGCAACACCATTAGACTAGCAATAGCTACACAAAGAGCAACAATGCAAATCTGCAAGCATTTTTCTTCACAGTGTAGAATTTCAATCTTCCTATCAAAGTAAACTTAACTAACCCTTAAGGACTAATCATCCACCCAGATTCTCATAATCACATCTCCCAGTTACTCAGATAAATTTGAA
>NC_079205.1:41866681-41969181 GCF_026745355.1 Beta vulgaris subsp. vulgaris
CACTCTGAAATGAGACCTCCATCGTTCTCCTCCATTAATGTTCTTTTCAGAGAATTCAAAATTGATAAAGCTTATTTGCAAGAAGACTTTTCTTCAGAAGAAAATTATGAGAAAAGAAAATGGTTTTATGAAAATTTTGATAAAGAAGCAAGAGATTTTCTAAGAGAAGAATGGTACAGTTTTATGAACAAACTGTCTGCAAATGTTTTATATTTTACATGGCTACCTATATATTTTTGTCAAAATGATTTAATGTATCCCTTTAATAGTATTCAAACTCACGAGTCTTTAAGTCAAAAATGGACACTTAAAGATGGTAAGATTGTTCAAGCCAAGTATCCTCCTCTTGAAGGGTTTTTGATTACGCAGCAAGGTCAAACTTGTCATGCTGCTCCCTTCAAAACCGGGAGAGAGGGATCTGGTCAAGAAAATTCCTGCTTAGAAGACATTAAAAAGGTCTATGAACAAAATAATTTTTCAAACAAAATTCTGCACACTATTTCTAAACAAGTGGATAACATGTCAGAACAGATTTCAAAATTTAAAGAAGAAGATCAATTATCACAGGATTTCAAAAAATTGTCTATTTCTGAAAATTCGTCTAATTCTAATGATAAGGCTTCTACTTCTAAATCTTATCCAAATGAAATAACAAAACCTTTCTTGATAAAGGTTCCAGATTTTGAACCATCAAATTCTAGTTCACTAATATTTTCTTCCAAACCCTATCAAACCTTTTAAAGGAAATTTCTAAACGATTGGATAAGAACATCAACTGCATTGACCAAGATTGTGACTGCAGTGATGAAGACTATCCAAAAGAGGAATATTTTAATGAGGAGTCTGATGAACATTTTTCTATCAACAAAATAAAATCCAAATCTTCCTTCTTCGTGGAAAAATAATCCTACTAGGAACTATTATCCACGTCCAACACCTCCAGATCTTCAATATGAGGAACGAAGTCAATATGGTCCTCAAAAACAATTCTCTGCAGATCATCTTTATGAATGGAATATAGATGGTCGTTCTGAGCATGAAATTGTCAAAACTTTAGAAGAAATGATGATGGTTGCTGAAGTTTATCATAGATCGAATGATAATGTATCTATGAACGAAGCGGCCGCTGCCATAGCAAGAGGTTTTACAGGAAACCTTAAGCATTGGTGGGAAAATGTAATTTCCTTAAGAGATAAAATTGATATATTAAATGCTGTAGAAGAAAAATCCGAAGAAAAAATAGATCCAACTACTGGAGAAGTTAAAAAAGAAATTAAAAGAACTGACAGAGGATTAAGAATGTTAATGTCTGCAATTGTAATGCATTTCATGGGAAACGCCTCAGATCATCTCAAAACTGGACATATAATTCTGAGTAACCTTCGATGTCCTTCTTTAAGTGACTATCGATGGTATAAAGACGTCTTCCTATCAAATGTATTAACCAGAGAAGATTGTACTCTTCCATTCTGGAAAGAAAAATTTATCTCCGGTCTTCCAACTCTTTTTGCTCAAAGAATTTTCAATAAGCTCCGAGAAGCCACGGGTCAAGATGAAATTCCATACAATGAATTTACATACGGACAACTGTTTGCCTTTATCAAACGAGAAGGATTGTCCTTATGTAATGAATTGAGAATTCAAACTAAGTATGGAAATGAAAAAGCCATAAAACGTAAGGAACTAGGATCTTTCTGTGAGGCCTTTGGTCTAGAAAAGATTCAAGCTCCTTCCACCAGAAAACGACAAGAAAAATTTAAAAGGTCAAAATTCGTTAATAAACCTAAATCCAAGATTCCTAAATCCTCTGAAAAATATTATAAAAGGGTAAAAGAGTAAAGTCTAAAAAACATGTAGATGATACAACTATCATCTGCTACAAATGCGGAAAACCTGGTCATAAAGCTAACAAATGTAATTTTAAGAAAAAAATAAATGAAATATTTTCCGATAACCCTGATCTCCAAAATAAACTTCTTAATCTTTTCCAATTAAGTCAAAATTCCTCATCTTCAGAATCTGAGTCAGAAGATAATGAAATAAATCAACTGTGTTATGACAGTGATAATTCTACATCTTCTGATAACTCTTCTGTTCAATTCTGTACTCAAAATATTTGTGTCCTTTCAAATTCTGATAAGGAGAAAGAGTTGATTCTTGACATTGTGGACAAGATCAATGATCCTCTTATCAAAGAACAATATCTTAAAAGATTAAGAGATATAGTTCTTAAAAAAACCAATACTGTCCAACAACAGAACAGAAGAAGAAAATCTAAATCAAATTCTTAAAATGGCATCTAAAAGTCCAATAACACCTATTACCACAAAAGAGCTCCAAACTGAAATCAATCATATCAAATCCCAGATCAAACAAATTCAAGATTCTATATTAGATCTTCATACCAAAGATCTAAGTATAGAAGCAAAATTGAGTCTGCTTGAAAACAACAATTGTCCAAAGCAAAAATCTAAAAGATTATAATTGAACATCAAGCATCTTCATCTGATTTTACAAATGATCAATTTTGTCAAGTTATAGAAAGAATATCTTTTCAAAAATGGTATTGTTTAATAACTCTTTCTGTATCAAATGATTTTCAAAGAAATATTATTGCCCTAGTAGATAGTGGTGCTGATCAAAATTGTTTAAGAGAAGGATTAATACCTTCAAAGTTTTATGAAAAAACTTCTGAACAATTACAAAGTGCTAATGGCGCTAAGCTCCAAATTAAGTACAAACTCCCAAAAGCTTATGTTTGTAACTCAGGTTATTGTTTCAAAAATTCTTTTATTTTAGTCAAAGATATTAGTAATGAAATGATTTTAGGAACCCCCTTTCTAACTCAAATTTATCCTTTTCATGTTAACTCTGAAGGAATACACACTAATGTTTTGGGAAAAGAAATGACTTTCAAATTTGTTACTTCTGTTAGTCAAAAGGATATTCATCTCTTACAATCAAGCACTATTTCTCAACAGATAAACCAAATCTCTTCAAAAAGGTCTCAGATTAAAATGCTTAAAGATGAAATATCTTACCTTCGCATAGAAGAACAATTGCAAAGGAAAGATATTCAACAAAAGATTAAAGAAATTGAAGAACGTTTTCAAAATGAAATTTGTTCTGATGTTCCAAATGCTTTCTGGGAAAGAAAGAAACATGTTGTTTATCTACCTTATGAAAAAGATTTTTCTGAAAAAAATATTCCGACTAAAGCCAGACCAATCCAAATGAACCAAGAACTTTTAGAATTTTGCAAGAAAGAAATCCAAACCCTTCTTGACAAAAAACTTATTCGACCTTCAAAATCTCCTTGGAGTTGCTCAGCCTTTTATGTTAATAATCAAGCCGAAAAGGAAAGAGGTGTCCCTCGGCTAGTTGTTAACTATAAACCTTTAAACAAAGCTCTCCAATGGATTCGTTACCCTATTCCAAATAAGAAAGATTTGTTAAATAGATTATATGATGCAAAAATTTTCTCCAAATTTGATATGAAAAGTGGTTTTTGGCAAATCCAAATAGCAGAAGAAGACAGATATAAAACTGCCTTCAATGTTCCTTTCGGGCATTACGAATGGAACGTTATGCCTTTTGGAATTAAGAATGCTCCATCAGAATTTATGAATATTATGAACGATATTCTAAATCCTTATTCTAATTTTGTTATTGTCTACATTGACGATGTGTTAGTATATTCCAATTCTGTTGAACAGCATATGAAACACCTAAACATCTTTTTAAATGTTATTAAAAGAAATGGTTTAGTTGTTTCTGCACCAAAGATGAAGCTTTTCCAAACAAAGATTAGATTTTTGGGTCATGATATTCACCAAGGAACTATCAACCAATAGCTCGCGCTATAGAATTTTCTGATAAGTTCCCTGATGAAATCAAAGATAAAAATCAATTGCAGAGGTTTCTAGGATGTCTTAATTATGTCTCTGATTTCTTTCCAAATTTGCGTCAATTATGTGCTCCTTTGTATAAACGTCTGCAAAAGAATCCCCCTGCATGGAGTCAAGAGCATACTGCATTGGTCAAACTGTTAAAACAAAAGGTCAAGTCCCTTCCATGCATAGGTCTTCCACATCCTCAAGCATTCATGGTAGTTGAAACAGATGCCTCGGAGATAGGATATGGAGGCATTCTCAAACAAAAATTGCATGAGTCATCCAATGAACAAGTTGTTAGATTCACGTCAGGTCTATGGCTCGGACCTCAAAAGAATTATTCTACTATTAAAAAGGAAATTTTATCAATAGTTTTATGTATTTCTAAATTTCAAGATGATTTGTATAATAAAAGGTTTTTGTTAAGAATAGATTGTAAATCTGCTAAAGAAGTTTTACAAAAGGATGTTCAAAATATTGTTTCAAAACAAATTTTTGCAAGATGGCAAGCTATCTTGTCAGTTTTTGATTTTGAAATTGAATTCATTAAAGGAGAAAACAATTCACTTCCAGATTTTCTTACCCGTGAATTTTTACAGGGAAGAAATGGGTAAGAATAAGTCGTCAAAGTCAAAAGAAACTCCAAATGATCAAATTGTTCTCCATCCTTCAGGAATTCCAATTACCCAAAATGCCTTTCAAAATTTACAAGATTTTCCTCCAATAACATTTGCCCAAGCTACAGAAAAACCTTCTCAAATTTCTCCTTCTAAAACTCCAGAATACCTGAAAAAAGAATTTGAAGAACCAATCACTCTTTTACCATTTTCTAATATCCCAACTAAAAGTGATATTCAAACTTTTCTTTCAAAATTTCTACCGCCCAATTTCAATTGGATTCCAGAAGATCCAAGAAAGGATTTAAGTTTCTATCGTCAAATTTTAGCAGAGTCAAATTCCTGTAAGATTGATGATAAAATTGCCAAAGATACGAATTTTTCCAAATGTCTCATCTTCAAATCATTATATCCTCTGATTGGGGAAATTCTCCCTGGTCTTACCGTCCTTTGTCCAAACCATGTAATAGTTTAACTGGATACAACTATTACGACTATGTCCATGCCTGGCATAGAGTTTTCCTTGTGGAAAGTTACAACCATTCATGGTTTATTAGTTTCCATCCAGTTTGCCTCAAAAATAATCCAAGATTTCCTGTATGGTTCCTTGAATGGTGGCGTAAGTATGGTCTAGAACCCTCTTTGCTGCCAGAAGAACTCAAAAAACCATTCCAATACTTTTGTTCCAAGACCGCCAGAAGCTCCCAGTGGCAAATGATCAATATAATGGATTTTTGCAAGACTTTCCGTCTAGCATGGATCTCTTGTTGGTCATACTGCTGGTTCCAAAGAAATCAAAATGAACCTTATACCCTTCACCGTCAATTTAATGTTAAGTGGTGGAAGAATTTTACAATATTTCCAGAGTTTCTCCAATTAGTATCTGATTACTGTTCCATGGGGAAAAAGCTCTTCAAAATATTCAGATTGGTCCAAAGAACAAGAATTGAAGAAAAAATCTCCTACTGTCCAAGCTCAAACTCAGCCCATTCCTGTTCCGGTCCATCCTCAAGTTCCAAATCCAAGTTTTGATATTGCAGGTCCATCAACTCCTTCTAAAGATAAAAACAAACAATCCATCTCTAAGCAAAAGAAGTCCATTACTCCAGATTCGGCCCTATTTGACGAATTTTTGGAATTCAAGAAGTTTGTCAAAGCTCGGTCTTCAGCTGAAGCAACCGAAAAATCCAGTTCAAGTTCCAGTTCTGAGGGCTCTTCCTGTTTAGGCCCATTTTCTCAAGATCCTTATGACTTTTAAAGTTTTCCAGATGTACAGTCCAGATTAATCTTCCAGAAGACTTTTCCAAAAGATTTACAGATGTATCGTCCAGATTTATTCTCCAAAAGGTCTTTATCAGATAATTGAAGACATCTCCAGCTGTCCCATTATTATTGTGATCAAGGCTCCACCAAACCGTCCAAGTTTTGAAGACCGTCCACCTGTCAAAGAAAGCAATCAGTAGTTTAAAGTTTGTTTTTGCGTGTTGTAATTTAATTGGTCAAGTATTTGTATAAGTAGATGAATTGTGATCCAGTGAGGAGCGTTTTTCAGCTTAGAAAATTTCAGCCTTCATCCTTCATAAAACTATCTCTGTAATAATCTTAGTCTCAACTCAAGTGTAGTTTACTATTTATCACCTCCAACCTTTGAAGCTCTTGTACATTTATCCAGATATATCAAAAGTAAGATTTTCTATAATCTCAAATTTTGTTTAAATTGCTTTATAAATTCAAATTGTTTTATAAATTCTTAATTTATATATATACACATATATTTATACACACACACACGCACAACACACACACACACAACACACACACACACACACACACACACACACACACACACACACACACACACATATATATATATAAACCAAAATATATATATACATATATATATACAATAACCAATTTCCCAAAAAACGATATATATATATATATATATATATATATATATATATATATATATATATATATATTATACACATATAAATACCAATAATACTCCCTCCGTTTCCTAAAGATCTTCCCACTTACTGTTCCTACAGATACCAAGGAAAATCAAGTTGTGTGGGGCATGGTGTGAGTAAAGTAGGAGAGAGAAAGGGGTTAAGATAAAAATAAACAAATAAAAAAGGGTTAAAGTAGGAGAGAGAAAGGGAGTAAAATTGAATTAATAATGTAATGGTGGACCATATGATAGTGACATGAGAGGGTAAATAGGGAAATTTATTTTGCCAAATAAGGAATAAAGCAAAAGTGGGAAGATCTTTTGGAAACACCCTTAAACGGAAAGTGGGAAGATCTTTAGGAAACGGAGGGAGTATATACCAAAATTTCCAGTTCAAAAACGGAAAAAATAAAGATTACAAAAAAAACCAAAAAAATTACCTTAGAAGCAAAAACGAAAATGAACTAAATACAAAAAATTAAATCTAACTAAAAAATGTAAATTACATAAACTGAACGAAAATTACAAAAAAAAAAAAAGAACTACATTTAACTAAAAATGTAAATTACATAAAATGAAAGAAAATTACAAAAAATACTAGATCTGTAATTGTAAAAAAACGGAAAGAAAAACTGTGAATTACAAATGAACTATAATTGCAAAAACGAAAGAAAAAAACTTAAAAAAACGAAAGAAAAAACGTAAAAAAAAACTAGATCTATAATTGCAAAAAAACTTAAATTATAGAAAACGAAAGAAAAAATGAACTATAATCGCAAAACCTAATCAGAGAGCAAAATCATAAAAATAAAAGTATAATTCAAATGCTAAAAATCGAGACAAAGAACTCTAAAAGTTCACTAAAGACTTGCTGGAAACGACGAAAATAGAGGGGATGCCAAAAAGTTCGCTTCACTTGCACAGCTCGTGGCAGTTGGTGGCGATTCGTGCTGGAAACGACGAGCAATTGAGAGGGGACGAAGAATGCTAGATCGAAGAAAACGACGAAGAAAAAGAGCAATTACAATTGCGAGTGGGCGTTTGAGAGAGGGAGTTAAGGTTTTATGGGAGGAGAGAGTGGTGGCTGGGAAGAGAATGGGGAGTGAAGAGGGAGTTAGGGTTTAGTTTGGTTTCATCAGAGGACGAAGAGAGGAGAGAGGGAATAGGGTGCCTAAAGAAATGGGCCATACAAAAGGAAGAGACTTGGGTGTTTTTTTGAATAGAATGAAATGGGCCGCACAAGAACTGGGCCACCCGTTTTCTTTAGAAAAATTTACGAAAATCTGATCCGATCTTGTGAACCGGATCAGATTAAGAAAAACCGCATCAAATTATAAAATTTGATGCGGTCCACTAGAGGACCACATCATATTTTCCTCACAACTTTCCTTTCCATTTTTTTTCTGATGCGATTTTGTAAAAACCGCATATGTTACTAAGTGTCAGATAAGGTTTTTTCCACTAGTGTGTTGAGTTAAAAATCCTTAGTGGTCGAGGTTGTTTTTTCTTGTTGGGCCCCAAGAAGTTTTTCCTCGTAAAAATCCCTTGTGTTCCTTTAGCTTGTTTCTTTGTTTAAGTTTTATAATTCTGCAAAAAGTTATGTTTATTTCGACAAATACAATTCACCCCTCCTTTGTATTATTTCTAGTGATAAAATAATTGGTATCAGAGCCGAAACTCACAAAAAATAGGAAACCCTATTGAGAAAAAGATCCAAGGAACAATGAACACCATCGAGAAACTTGAGGAAGGTTACTCAATGCAAAGGCCTCCCACATTCAATGGAAAATTCTATGCTTACTCGAAGAATAAAATAGATATTTTCATCAAGGCTGAAAACTACAAGGAATGGAGAGTTATTGAAGTTGGTGATTTTGAGCTCACAACTACTATTGACAAAAATGAGGTAATTCTTAAACCTTTATCTCAATATAACAAAGTTGATTTTGAAAAAATGGAAGTAAATGCGATGGCTGTTAAATTATGGCAAGTGAACGTCCCAGCCGCTAGATATGGCTTAATGACGGAGCAGCAGAATCGCAACGAGCTTTTTGACGATTTGGATACTATAGAAGAGCTGCAACATGCAGCATTAGTGCGTATGGCAGCCCAACAGCAGGTAGTAGCAAGAAGTTTCAATAAGAACGTTCAGGTAAAGTCATTCGTCGAAGGTGATTGGGGTCCTAAGGAAGGTGTTCCAGAACACGCAAGAGATCAACGCTGGTAAGTTAGGACCTAAATAGGATGGACCATATCAGATTAGCAAAGTAGTAGGCAATGGGGCCTACCGACTGATCCGACGTGACGGAAGCTCTGTACCACGTAGTTGGGACGCTACGCATCTTAAGCAATACTTCTTCTAGCTAAGTAAACTGCTACGTTTCATTTTTTATTTTTAGTCAATAAACGACAAAGTTATCATGTAAACGTCGCTGACGGCCAGCGACCTTAGTTTTGTTTCACCGTGCGTTATTTTTTTCAGTAGACTTGTTTACCTTTGTGCCGATAACGTCGCAACGTTCTAACGACACGACGAACAAACACTTGTTTCATTATGCAATAAATATGGATCGAAGATGTCACCGACAATGATCTCCATGTCTTTTAAACGTCAATAAGTACGTTACGACGATTGTTCCTAAGACTGTCTACAATGATTATCCCTCGTGTTCTACATACTCGCTCTGCTCATTACATGTAAGTATCTGTGTATTTCTTTCGGATATCTTAAGTTATCATACTAGTAAGTCCGAAGATTGTGTCTGGACGACCAACGTAGGCTAACTAAGCGCCTGATCATGCCTATGGAACGTCAAAATAACGATAGACAACGAAATGCATGAGAACTTAGAGGGTGACCCAGAAAAATCATTTGAATGACCAAAATGCATAAAACGACAAAGTTATGGTCACTCCCTTGAGTGACCCAAAAGTACAAAGATAAAAGTCACTCTCTTAAGTGACACAAAACATAGTTTGATAAAAACAAAAACTTCTAAGGTTCAAAAGAAATAGGCATAAGACAAAGCAGAAAGATTATGCGTCTAGATTTTTGTTAGCTTCCTTCTCTACCGACGCAGTGGACGACGGGACGACGGCTGACACTTCCTTTTCAGTCTCCGGTTCCGGAGGCACATCTGACGAATGAAACCAACACAAGATGTTTCTTTTTCGACAACGTCAGGTGAAGAATCTGCTGTCGCTGCTAACTCGTCTTCGCCCATCAGATCCTTTATTCCCCCTAGGCACTCAAAGAAAAGATCTATGTCTTTTTGCGGTGTCCACGATGCTGTTTTGTCCATCATAAAATGATACATAAGTTTGGCTCTTACTCTAGTAGTCACCTCAGCCTCGAGCAGGTTCAGTTCACTTTTCTGAGCGTCTACCTTAGCTTGGAGTGCGTCAATCTCCAGACGCGACGATTCTTCTAGCTTAGTGGCCTTCTCCCTTATTTGTTCTAGTTCTTCCCCATTCTTCTTCAGAGTTTCCTCCATCTTTGCCATCCCTGACTGGCAAGTCATCAGCTCAGCTTCTGTGGACTTCACGTTGAGTTCCGCCTTTTCGACCTTCAGCCTCATGGTCTCTTGACCCTTTAGCAACATCAACATTTCCTTCTTAGCCATAAGAAAATGTTGTGACGCTTGTGCAAAGATGAAATACATACAGGTTAGTAACTACAATTTACGTTTAATGTCAATAAGGCAAAAGTTAGGCGGAGCGACCAAACCTGGAAAAGGAGCTCTAAGCCGTCCGACATCATGCGTGGAAGGGTGCGCTCCTTTAGTCTCTCCTCAGCGCTGGGGAAGAGAAATCTTTCAGCCTCAGGCCAAATAGACCTCTCCAACGACATGAAGTCGTTGGGAACGGTCACAATGTATGATGGCCCTCCCTTGTTAGGAGGGGCCAAGAATTCGGTCTTGCGCGCCTTTGGCGCAATTTCGTGTTCGTCGTCCAATAGGACGACAACGCCATCGTCGTTCTTAGTCGATGTAGATGCAGATACTGTGCTTGCCGACGTTTCCCTGTCTCTCTTTCGCCTGTACAACGTTTTTACTAACGCTTGGCTGTCCATAGTACCTCTGGGACGCAATTGTGAAGATCCTGTCAAAAATCGTTAAGTCGTTATAATTATGGAAACGTCAGTAGCATTCAATGAACGATGTAAAGGTGAACTTACCAGAAGCCATGGGTGAACAACTGTCTTGATTGGCAAATAAAATTCTCCTAAATTGTCTGTCTTTTTCTAACGATTTCAGAAACTTTTTGCACAGCTGCTGGGATTCTTCGCGATGTGTTAGCAATTTCAGATTCAGACTTGTAGAGGGGACGATGTAAGAACAGTGTTAACGACGCGACATGCAAGAAGTTTGATTAAAATAAAACAAACCTTCTGTGTTCCAGCCACCAATTAAGGCTTTTCCAGCTTCTCCCAAGGACGATTTCTTCATAAAAACATATCTGTTTTTCCAACCTCTGTCATTTGATTGTACTCCCCCAACTAGTAGTTCTAACCTTGCTTTGGCGTTAAGTGCTATCCTATTCTTTGCCTTAACCCTAATTTCGTAACAGAGCAGAAGATCATGAAGGGTAAAACATTCTTCCCAAGACGCTGTCACTCTGTCAACAACGCTTAGGATTCGCCAGACCTGGGGCATTATCTGCCTTGGACTGATTTGGTAGATCTGCATGAGGTCAATAGCTAGGGGAGAAAAGGGCAGCCTTAAACCTATCTTAAAGGGATATTCGTAAAGAACCACCCAGTTGCTGGGGTACATCTTAGGTTGTTCAGTCGGTTCTACGTTCCTAATTACCGTATCAGTAGGCAGATTTCCTAATTCCAGAAATCTCATCATGTCTTCTTCCGACATGTTCAAATGCTCATGTTCGTTTTCTCCTCTCTTCTCTGCGACTTTTTCTTTCCCTTTCGATTTTTCTTGGCTTTTCACGAAATTTTTTAATACTACGCCTGTTGGGAGCCATAGTTGTAATTGGAGTAGAAGTAATTGCAAAACGAAAAATTAGCGGCGGCGAAAATTTACCTGGCTCTGTAGAGTGATTTTCCGGCAGAAGAGCAGCTGAGAGTTCTAAAGAGTTGTTTGTTTTGAGGAGAGAGAAATTAATTGTGCTAATGATTTAACCACACGCAGTATTTATAGTCCCAAGGGTAATCATTGTTCTAGCAAACGGATAGAAATTAACGGCTAAATTTTTTCTTATCTTTTTATCTAGTATAGTAACTCACGTATTTTTTCTTATTTGTTGATTAATATTTTCGGCTAAATATTTGCATTGTCTGCAGCTCATTTGTTTGATAGAGTGTCCTACTTAGTCAACAATTGTCTCATGGATCTTGTGTTATCCCCATTGCAACAATTGGGGATAAACTGTTATGGCTGAATTTCACAGGTTGACATTGACGTAATGACTTAAGGTCCTTAACGTTACGACGCAAGGATAGCCGCAAGGACAACCACAAGGACAAGACGCAGATACCAAGTCAGCGAGGCTGTTAACTAACATTCCGAGAAAGAAGGGTTCGAGATTAAGAGCGTTTGGCTAAGTAAGATCATAAGCACCGGCGGTTGAGCAAAGTGAGGGAGCGCATATGATGAGTTGAGAATAACAAGGAGAATCTCCTAGATTCCTGGAAGAACAACCGTTGTAAAATCTTAGCTTAGGATTATAGTATTTAAGCACAAAAAAAGCCATGAAAAAGATACGGCATTATTGATAATAAAGCATACAAGCAACAGTTATTCATTATTCACATTCGCTGATACAACTTTTGTACTTAGATCAAAAGATAGATTGTAATGATTGTGGTTCATCTGGAACGACAATCATCGATAGTTTATGGTGGAATCATCTTCACCCACGGTTTTTACCCACCTTCATTGGGGTTTTCTACGTCACCATTTCCTTGTGTTCACTCCCTTGAATCCCCCTTCGCATTAATTACTTGATTCATAAGTCCATGCTATTTGCTGCGGTGGTATTGCTGCGGTTTTACCCATACGCAGCAATATATCACGTAAAAATAAACATAAAATATAAAATAAAGATATTGCTGCGGTTTCTGCTTAAAACCGCAGCAATATAGTATTAACAGAAAAAATTTGAAAAAAATTAACTATTGGCAAGACATATTGCTGCGGTTTTAGTCAAGAACCGCGGCAATATACTAAAATATTATAAAAAAAATAATATTTTAATATATTGCTGCGGTTCATAGAAGAAACCGCAGCAATACCATTTTCAAAAAAATATAAAACGCGCATCATTTCCCACAACTCACTCATTAGGGTTATTTCCCACTTCTCACTTCTCAACCTCCTCTCAGCCTCTCAACCTCCTCTCTCTCTCAACCTCCTCTCTCTCTCAACCTCCTCTCTCTCTCAACCTCTCTGCTCTCTCTGTCTCTCAACGTCCCTTCGCTCTCTGTCTCTCACCGGTGTTCTGTCCACCGGACTCCACTCCTCCTGACAACCTTCGAACAGATCTGACCTCTCCCTCAATCACTCACTCCTGCGGCGATTCTTCGTCCTTCTTCGTCGTTCGTCGTTGCTCTCCATCAACCTTCGAATAGCATCTTCGTCATTCTTATTTAATGGCGGCCGTTCTTCATCAGTCTTAGTTGGTCGTTCTTCCTCCTTTAGATCTATCTTCGTCGACCATTCAATACTCGAAGACTAGTTTTTGGTTTCGTCGGCTCGAAGATTGAACTGCTCAATACTTCGTCTTCGTTTTTTTTCGTTCGTTCGTGAGTAGTTTCTCGTTTTTTTGAGATCTGTTCATGAGTGGTTTCTCGTTTTCTTAGATCTGTTGGTGAGTGTTCGTTCTTATTTTTTTTCGTTTTTTTGAGATCTGTTCGTGAGATCTGTTATGTGCACGGTCGTCCTTCACACCTATCCGCAAGTTTGAAGATGTTGAAGCCATCGTCGCCGTCGTCCTTCTTTCTTTATTTTTTTTATTTTTTATTTTTATTTTCGATTTAGATCTAACAATAAAATCTGTATTTTTTATTTTCTGAATTTTTTAAAATTTCTGTATTTTTAAATTTCTGAATTTTTGTTTTTCTGTATTTTTATTTTTTGTATTTTTTTAAGGATGATTTAATACAGTGAATTAGAAAGATATGTATGTGTATGAACTATTAAGGACCTATGATTATGTATTTTCGATTTATTTTGGTTGAAATACGAGTTGTCTTGAATAACCTTTGTTTAGAGTATGCTTATGCATTTATGTAGTAGTATTTTAGCTGGTTGATCTGATATAATGTTTTAGTTACTTTTAGTCTTTATTGCATTTTAAGTACTTTTAACATTGAAAATTTTAATTTAAAAAAAAAAATTTTTTTTTTGAAAAAATGTACCTATTGCTGCGGGTTTGGCCCAAAACCGCAGCAATATGTGTACTTTTTTAATATTAAAAAAATGCATATTGCTGCGGTTTGGCCTAAAAAACCGCCGCAATATTGGTAGATATTGCTGCGGTTTAAAACCGCAACAATATAATTAATACCTATTGCTGCCCTCTTAATTGCTGCGCGCCAAAACCGCAGCAATATGCCACTTTTTGACCGCAGCAAATAGCATTTATTCTACTAGTGTTTGGTTGTCGTGTCCCTAACTTTAATTCTGTCATAAGGCAAATTGCAGCATAAACAGGTAGCATCAAAGGTGGTGGAGGCAGAAGCCGACGGGGCTGGAAGCACGGTAATAGATGGGGGCAGAAGAAAAAGTGGTGGCAGTGCCGCCTTGGTCGAACTTCTCGACCCACGACTAGGTAGGACCGTGCAATTCAAAACACGAGGCCTTATCATGGCCACACTTTTTACAGTAGGAGCAGGTAAGCTTAGATTTACCAACCTGAGAAGGGGAGCGTTCAACTTCAAGGCAAAAAGGTGGGCATCTTAGGGGGTGGCCTTGCTTTAAGCAATTTCCCCTGAGCGTTCCTCTTAAACCATGGCTTGATAAGCGCGGTCAAGAGTAGGGGATTGAGGAAGAAGGTTAGAGGGCACAGTGCCGAAGCAATCCTCATCAATACCAATAAAACATTGGTGTACCTTCTCTTCCTCTCAATCAACGACAAACTTGTCGGCAACATCACAAGTACATTTACCACAAGAACAAGCATGCAGTGGCTTTAATCGAGCAAGCTCGTCATAGAGAGACATCAAGAGATTGTTATATACATCCACAATAATTGTTTTCGATTGCTTGCAGTTGGTTATGCAGGGCTGAAGCTGCTGCAACCGAGGTCCGTTTGCCATGCAAAAGTGACATTCAAGATAATTCCACAATTTTTGGGCATTGTCATGAATAGGGATTGAGATGGCATTCTTAAGAGTCCATACTCCTTAAAGTCCAAGAAACAGTCATAGTGTTTACGGTTTTCAATCAAGCAATTTCTTCTTCTCTGTAAATTTGGAAATTGTGCCATCAATGAACACAAACTTCCGGCAAGCCTTCAAAGAAAGGGCTATGGTGTGCGCTGAGACAATGTAATTGTCTCTTGCGAGCCGGACGTGGGTAATGAGATTACCTTGGTGGTCTCTCGAGCCAAGATCGTTGAAATGAGGGTGTACACATTGTTGTGTGGCAGTGACAGTTATTGTCTATGGCTGCTGTGTCAGCAGGTAGTACAAGTAGCTGCAGGTAGTACAAGTAGTGGTAGCATTCTCTCTGATTCCTAGGTTGATACTTTTTGTTGTGTGTTGTCTGTTAGTGGGACAGTTGTCATAGAGTGACTGGTCCTATTTTGTAACCTAGGGATCCTAAGTGATACATATATAGGTTGTAAGAGTGCCGTTAAGAGAGAATGAATGAAATCACACCAGCTCATAGATAGAGCATGGGTGAAACAAAGTGTTTATAGCAATGTTGTCAACAAAGATAATAGGGAGAGGCAGGTTCAAGCTGAACTGTTAGTCATGGTAACGAGCAAGAAACCAAGTGAGTGGGGATCACCGCAGCGACGACAAGAAGAAAAGGAAGAAAAAAAAATTAGGTTGAATTAGTTTGGCTACGATATCATGACAAATTGTTTAGGATTTAATGATTTGTGTTAGTTTTTATTACTGTCAACAATTTAGTTTATACATCCTAGAAATATAACAAAGACCTTAAGCCCAAAGTATACAACATATAGGCAAACCACATATACAAGGTCCAATAATTATCCACCTTCTACCGACGGAGAGGATTCTAAATCTACCACAACTTACGGAGAAGAGAAAGCAAATCAGTTGGGAATCTAGAACAACTATTTTTATTTTTATTTTTATTTTGGGAGATGCATAATGTCAATTGTGTTCTCCAACTTCCCTTCTTGGAGCCCACCATGACCAGCACAAGAGTTATTGTTTAAGTCGTGGGGTCATCCATTTGAGCAACTTTTAATCAGTCTTATGAAGCCAACGCCGGACTTCTCGTCTTCTCGAATAATGCCAATTAGAACGGGCAACTTTACCCATGAAACCCCTTGATTAAAAGCATGAATCTGTGGCAAAGAAAATTGATGTTACCATTGTCTTTTTAGCTAATTTCTTTGATTGACATCAACAAAACTAGAAAACGAATTTCAGATATGATCAGTGGCGGATCAAGGAATTTATGAATAGTTGGTCACTACCGACTAGGTTGTACAGAAATGGCTACGGGTACGGGTTCGGATACGCGTATCCATATAAGATAATCCATGACTTTAAAGAAAACTACTTCAAATAAAATCAATTTATGACTAATAATAGTTCATATTACAATAAAATAGTACCTAAAAATAATACTTATTACAACCAAATAGTACTTAGAATATATTATAATTGTTCTCGACGAGTTTTCATATTTTGATATCGATTTATAATATCATCCTTGCTAACCTTCAAAAACATTTCTTTCTCCACATAAGTAATCAAGCAATCATTCAACATTTGATCTCCCATGCTATTACGCAATTTATCTTTCACTTGCGTCATACTAGAAAATACTCTTTCTACACTTGCAGTGGCAACGGGAAGAACCAACACCAATTTCAAAAGCAAGTAGACCCGATCATGAGTTTCGGACTTTCCCGTCTCAACAAGTTTCATTGAAAGCTCGTGAAGACTCTTTAAATTCCAAAATCTCTCATCTCCTCTAACATCAACAATAAAATTTTCAAGTGACCAATCAAAAAATATATTTCGGTACTTGAAAACTCATTGGGATAGAACTTGGCAAGTTGAATCAATTTTCTTTTGTCAAAAGAAGAAAATCGGTTAGTAGGATTAAAGCAAGACATACAAATAAGTAGTTCCTTACTTATCTCCGGAAACCGATTCTCAAGTTCTTGCAATTGAAGGTCAATGACACTTAAGAAAACTTCAACTCGAAAATGATGAAGATTTGTAACTTGTGGGCTCTTACCTCTAAACATTCTTCTCCCCGGAACATGATATTTCTCCTCCATGTTTGGAATCTCGATGTCATATTTAGACATAAAAGAAGTGACTTTTTCCATATGAGAATCCTATCCTTCATCTCTCATCTTTTGTAGATTGATCTTGGTTACATCAACCATGGCCATAGCATTTACAATGTCTTGATCACGTTTTTGCAAAGCCACATTCAATGCATTTGTGATGCCAAATATAGAAACCATCAAGTGTGCTACAAACACAAAATCAAATGACATCAACAAGTGTGTAAGAGCTTGTGCTTTATTTGAATCAATTGCATTAGAAACTTCACCAATTTTATCGAGTGACTCAAGAATTGAAGGAAACAAATCAAGCACATTCAAAATTATTTTAAAGTGGGACCCCCAACGAGTGTCACAAGGTCTGCCTAAGCCACGTTCTTGATTTAAACCCGTTCCCGATTCAAGTTCACCTGAGGATAGTGCTTCCACAACTCGTTGAGCTTGTTTCTCTCGAAGAAATTCTTTCCTTTTAGGTGAACCACCCACAAAATTCAAGAGAGGTGCAAGTACATCAACAAAAAGCCAACCACAATCTGAATTCTTTTTAGCAAGTGCAACTTGTGTCAACTGAAGTTGATGTGCAAAACAATGCACAAAGTATGCTTGAGGACATTCTTCTAATATCAAAGCTTTGAGTCCATTGATTGAACCTTGCACATTGCTTGCCCCATCATAACCTTGCCCTCGAACTTGTGAGAAAGTCAAAGAGTGCTCCATGAGTAATGACTCAATACCACTTTTAAGAGTTAAAGAAGTGGTATTGGGAACATGCACAACACCAAGAAGACGCTCACATACTTCTCCCTTTTTATTAACATATCTCAAGCAAAGAGCCATTTGTTCCTTATCAGAAATATCGGCGGACTCATCAGCTAGAATAGCAAAAAAACCACCATTCATATCTTCAAGTATTGCTTTCGTTGTCTCTTTTGCACAAGCATTAATGATATCTTTTTGGACAACAGGAGAAGTGAGTTGACAATTGCCAGGTGCCAATTTGAAAACAACTTTGGAATACTCAGGATCATGTTGTGAAAGAAGAGTAAGTAATGAAACAAAATTACCTCTACTCAATGAACTTTCTTTTTCATCATGACCCCGAAAAGGCAACCCTTGGAGTAAAAGCCACCTGATAGTTTCAACAGAAGCTTCTAATCGCGTTCGATAAGCACTCATGGTTTCTTTTGTTTGTTTTGATAAACCAGTAATAATGCTACTCTTTTGGTTCTTGAAAAGTTCCATAGCAATCATAGCATTACTATGAACACTCTTATGACTACCAACATGCTTTTTTTATTACATCCAATCTATTCCAATACTTAAAACCATTGGTAGTAAAAGCATCTCTTCCAACCGAATTGTCCTCCTTGAATAAATAGCAAGCAAAACAAAATGCAGCATCCTTTTCAACACTATATTCTAGCCAAGGCCAAGTGTCAAACCAATCCACATTGAATCGACGATTTTTCGGCCCGATAAGTGTTTGAGGAAACACAAAATTTTTAGGTTGGCAAGGTTTTCTATCAAGGTATGTTCTTCTTACTATGCTTTTATCATCAGGGTGAAAATCACTCATCTTTCTCCTTTTCCCAGGATCTTGTGGAAGATTAGCAATTTCAAATTCGCTCAATCTGGGAATAAGATGGGTAATGGAATTGTTTGATGGAGAAGAATGTTGTTCACTTTGTTGATGCGAAGGATTTTGTTCATTTAGTTGAGATGGAGGAGGAAGATTTTGTTCATTTTCTTGAGGTGGTGAAAGATTTGGAGGAGAAGGTGGAGATGGAGGAGGAGAAGGTCGAGGAGATGGAGGAGGAGAAGGTGGAGGTGGATTTTGAGTTGGCGTTCTTTTAACAAAAAAACTTGAAATATCCTTCGTTTTTTTCCTTTTCATTCTGAAAATTAAATTAATACTTTGAATGATATTAAATAAGTCGATTGAAAAAGCCAACACAATACAATCAAGCACATAATTCATGATACATCATTCAAAAATAATTTCTAAAACATTCTAATTCCTATCCTTAGTAGCATATTTCATAAATCACAAATTCACATCAATTTCCAAATCTAATTTCCAAATCACAAACAATCGTAATGGCATCCTAATCTAATTTCCAAATCACAACACAATCAAGAATGATTCAATCAAGAATGAAATCAAATTGACAAAAATTCACAAATAAACATCAATTTTCAGCAACAATTTAGAACCCAACAATCATTTATGAAGAATAATTCAACAATTTTCAAGAATGATTCAATTAAGAAGGTTGAATTAGAACTTTAGAAGAATACCTGTCACCTGAAGTTTGCTGCCTGCTGCCGCCGCCTGCTGCCGCCCTTTGCTGCCGCCCTCTGCCGCCGCCTTGCAGCCGGCCTCTTTGGTGTGTTGGTCTGTCGCAATTCGCAAATCAAAGACCCAAATCAGATTCTTTTGAGACAAAAAAAACCCTAACAAAATCAAAACAACAAAATCGAAATGCTAACAAAATAAAACAAAAAAAAATCAAACAAAATCAAGCAAATAACAAATTAAACTCACCGTGCTACTCGACGCTGCTAACCCGCCAACTACTCGAGGGACAAAACCGTGCTACTCGACGCTGCGAATTGCGAGACTACACGGCGCTGCTACTGTGCTACTAGTGCGTCGGGACTCGGACGGTCGGTAAACTCACCGTGTGGCTGCGGCGCTGCTAAACTTCTACTACTTAGGGTTTTTGTTCGCCAGGGAGAAAGAGAGAGAAGAAGGAAGGGTTTGCTCGCGTGTGAAAAGTGAAAACGCTCCAAATGAATTTTTTATTTTTTTTTAAATAATAGTTGGTCACGTGACCACACGTGACCAACAATAGATCCGCCACTGGATATGATGATTTTCTCAACTTTATTTGATTCACGATTTATTTACCACTATATATGTACGTTATGTAAACTAGGTTGATGCTTGTATCACTTCAACTCACATACCTCTTAAATAATTGTATAATTAAGAATAACCATATTTGATCTAGGAATTGGATATTTGCAAGCAACTTCAACTCCACATTTATTTGGTCATAGCCCACACCTTTATCTATATACCATTGGAAGGCTATAAACTGTAGTATCAATTAAAAATACAGCGAGGCATGATGAGGATGAATATCGTACTCATCATGGGTCATGGAGCGGGTGTAGATTTTATGTTGTACTCGCCCTATTCCACCTGTCCCGCTCCACCTCCATCTCACACCCTCCTATTTATTGAAAAATATATTACATATTAACAACTTTTGTTATAAACTAGTTTTTAGGCCCGGGCTATGCCCCGGGTAAGATAAATTTCATTTATTAATATTGTACTTTGATATGATAGCACTAAATACAACTTGGTCTAGTGGTTAAAACTTTAGTTCATGAACTTGAGGTCACGGGATCAAAACCTATACTATGCAATTTCTAATTTTTTTTATTGTACATGGATTACATGAACTAAAACTCCATATTACTGTATTATTCTTAATCCTTATTTTGTATACACTTTGAGGACATATCTAAGATGTAATGAACTTTTTTTTTTTTGTGAATTTATGACTAAGGGTCTGTTCTTCCCAGCTTATTTTCAGTTCAGTTCAATTCAGTTCAGTTCAGCTCCAATCAGTTCAGTTTAGTTCACTTCAGTTCAGCTCCATTCTTTTATAACCATTTTGTTAAATATTATTATTATGTTGGTATAATTTATTTTACTAATTACTCTAATTATTATTATTATTATTATTATTATTATTTATATATATAATTAATATTAAGTATTATTATTATTATTATTATTATTATTATTATTATTGTTGTTGTTGTTGTGTTGTTGTTGTTGTTGTGTGTGTGTGTTGTTGTTGTTGTTGTTGTTGTTGTTGTTTCTATATATTATTTTGTTTATTATAGCTTTACTCATTATTATTACTATTATTATTAGGAGGAACATGGTTTAGGTCAAAGCACAAATAAACCCACTTTTTTTAGCCCATAAACCAATCAAATCGCGTCAAGACGGTTTATGATGTAATTTTCGCGGTCCAACCCAATCATTATTTTTATTACTAAATATTTTTATATTATTAAATCTAATTATTAAAATAGTAATATTATTAAATAGTTCAGTTCAATTCAGCTCCAATAAGTTCAGTTCAGTTCGGTTCAGCTGTTTTATGCCGAAGAGAACAGACCCTAAGTTTGTTTTATAATTTAGTTCATCAATTAGTGATGAGTTATTGATCTGAAAATTATTTATATATACAATTGTGGCATAATAATACGTGTTTAAGTGGAATATTTGTACTCTTGAAGTTTAATTTATAGGTATTATTATCAATATATTCTTGAATAGTTGTTCATTAGTTTTTAGTTAACAAATAATGTTGGGACATGATGCTATCGGTCAGGGTTGGATTTGAAAATTTATGCTGCAATTGGGGGTAGGGCAGGAAAAGGGATAACATTTTAGTTGGGTACTATAGTGTGAAGGAACTATCTTCTTCACCCATCCTGCTCCTTTGACATCCCTAATTGGGAAACATAAGTGCTATATACAGCAAAAAAAAAAAAAGGCTAAATACAGCATCTAAAATTATGCTTAACTTAATCATGGTTTATTTTAATTTTTTTTAATTAAAAAAAAAATCTCGTACACAAGGGTGCAGCAATGCAGCAAAATACGTTACGATAAGTACTTGTACACACAAGCCAATGTGTCAAATTTATTTATAAAGTTGGATGTGTTAGGGTTGGGAAAAATTCTGAAATGGGTCTATCGCATCCCCCTAACATAATAGCCGGCGCCTAAAGTTTTCGTGTTGGGTTATATTATATGTTTGACGCGGTAATGTATGGCGGGAATGGGGTCATTTATCATAGATGACCCCCTATAGGGTGGTCATTTGTTATAGATGACCCCGTATAAGGGGGGTCATTTGTCATAGATGACCCTCCCCCAAATAAAGGGGATCATTTGTCATAGATGACCCCCCAAAAGGTAGGTTAGTCTTTTAAGATGTTTTGTTGTATTTATTTTTTTTTTTTTTTTTTGCTGTATATAGCATACCCCTTGGGAAAAGTATATTTTTGAACAAACTTTGTTATAAGAATCCACGATATCTTAACATGTGAAAATATTTCCTTTGTCTTTTATTAGTTTTTCCACTTGCTTTCCAATAACATAAAAGAAAGGGATATCATTTTCGTCGAGAAAAGAAAATAAAAAAAAGAAGAGAGGGGTATTATGTTTTTAAAGTTATTTTCCCCCTTATTTCTTCTCTAAAACCAGAAATTTTTGCTTTTGAATTTGGATGACAGATTGAAAGTAAAAGAAATTCAGAATATAATTTAGGTACCCTACCAAATTCACGTAATCTTTGCCTGTCTCATGCTTTTAAACATTTGACAGACTGTTTCTATGTGGTTACTTATCAAACTCAAACCCACTCCACTTCCACACTCATCATACCACCCATTTCCCCCTTCTTTTTAAACTGTATTTCCCACTTCTCCTTCCACTCAACCATCAGACACACACTCTCTCTTCCTCTATCTTTCCTACCAAATCAACCATGGCTGAAGCAGCAGCAAAACAAACCACAGTTTCAGCTTCTGAAGAGCAAGAACAGGTAACAGATGTTGCTGAAAACACTACTCTTAAGGCACCTCAAACTGATGATTCAACCGAGGAGGCTGCAAAGGTTCCGTTACCTGAGGAGGAACTAACTGAAACCAAGACTGTCATAGACAGCGTCGCCGCCTCCAGTGATGATGATGAGGAGGTAACTAGTGGCTTAAAGCTTGCTGCTATAGACAACAATGCCACTCATGAAATAACCAGTGATAAGAATAAGTTCCCTGATAATGAAAAGAAAGCGTTGGCTGAGCTTAAGCAGCTTATCCAAAACGCTCTTAACAACCATGAATTCACATCTCCACCAGCAGTAGCAGCAGCAGTAGCAGTGGCCGAGAAGAGTCCAGTTTCAGCTGAAGCTGAAGTCGAGAAAACCATTGAAGAAGTAATCAAAGATGAAACCGCCAATGATGTGCCAGAACAACAATATAAGATCAATACTGTAGACGAGGATGGTACTAAGACAGTAGAGGCAATAGAAGAGACCGTTGTGGTTCATCATTCTGTTGCATCAGCATCAGCAGAGCAGGAGACTAAACCTGACTGCTGCTCTGCTGATGCAAGATGTTCACCTCTTGCTGTTGTTACACAGCAAGAGGTGAGCACCACGCCGGAGGAAGTGTCCATATGGGGTGTACCGCTCTTCAAGGATGAAAGAACGGACACCATTCTATGGAAGTTCCTACGCGCTAGGGACTTCAAAGTAAACGATGCGTTCGCAATGATGAAATCCACCATTAAGTGGAGGAAGGAGTTTAAAATCGATGAGTTGCTTAATGAAGATTTCGGTGATGATTTGGAGAAGATGGTTTTCATGCATGGATTTAGCAAAGAAGGTCATCCTGTGTGTTATAATGTTTATGGTGCTTTTCAAGATAAGGAATTGTACCAGAAAACATTCTCTCATGAAGAAAAAAGGCAGAGATTTATGAAATGGAGGATACAATTCTTGGAGAAAAGTATTAGGAAGTTGGATTTCTATCCTGGTGGTATTTCTACTATTGTTCAAGTTAATGATCTTAAGAATTCTCCTGGACCTGGGAAATGGGAGCTTAGGCAAGCCACCAAACAAGCCCTTCATTTGCTTCAAGATAACTATCCTGAATTTGTTGCTAAACAGGTCAGTTTTCATTTTCTCAACTATATGCTACAATGCAGTTTTATATTCCATATGTTTTTCAAGGTTTCCTATTTTTTTCAGTAATAATCATAAATATATTTTGTTTGTTACTATTTCCAAAACAAAAAATAGAGATATCAAAAGTAGATCAAGTATTTTTTTTATAACAAGTTTTCAATTTCTTCATTGAATTATCTTTAATATAGTTATACCTAGTACTTCCTTTGTTTTTGAAATATATGTATCATAACGAATCGACACACTCGCTAATGTACATACATGATCGTTAATATCTTTAATTATATACGATTAATTATTACAACACAATAACATTTTGAAAGTATACATCGAGAATAACTCAGTAACAATTTAAATGATGATAGATAGTTTAAAAGAACTAATCTTAAAATGGAGAATAGGAGAAGATATAATTGACTAGTCTTAACACTATTAGAAAGGGAAAGGTATTAAATTGACTAATCTTAAAATTATTACTATATAACTAATATCTCATGGTTTAAATATTGCATATTTAAAATTTAAAAACTGATGGCGATGTCGAACATGCTATTGATTATTTGTTTCCTTGTTGCAAATATTATTACTATATAAGGAAAAATTGTTAGAAACTACCTATTAAAAACACTTTTTTTTAAAAAAACTACCTTATATCATGTTTATTTTACAAAACTACCTTATAAGTGGAAAAACTTTAAAAAGCACTACCAAATTCAGAATTTACTAACTATGGTTAACTACTCCCTCCAATTATATATCCTTCTAATATAAGATTATGAAAATACCCCCTAAATTCAGTACGTTACAATTATGATATCATCACTTTCTTGATCACTTGATGCTCTATCTCTTCCTCAAAAGTCAATTCCAAAAACAAACCAGCAGTATAAGTGTCGAGTAGAGAAAGCTTTGCACCATCATCAAACCATATTATTCATCATCATCAACGACATCAATTCATGACCCAAAACCCAATTTCTATCTGATTTTATTACTCATAATGAAGAATTAATTGGTGAAACAAAAGGTTGGGAGAAGAAATTACACAAACGATTTAAGGGGGTATTCAATAGTTAAATGCCGCTGTGAGGGAAATTAACAAAGAGGGGTTGGGTACTTTAAGGGGTATTTTAGTAATCTTATATTAGAGTGAAAATTGAAGGAAATAGTTAACCATGGTTAGTAAATTCTGAATTTGGTAGTGCTTTTTAAAGTTTTTCCACTTATAAGGTAGTTTTGTAAAATAAACATGATATTAGGTAGTTTTTTTTAAAAAAGTGTCTTTAATAGGTAGTTTCTAACAATTTTTCCACTATATAACTAATAGTTGCTGTTTTTTTTTTTTTCTTAATGATGTTATCAACTTTTCTATTTTGTATGATATTTTAGTGACTTTTGAAAGTGTTTTTCTCACTTCTATGTTTGATTCCGTAGGTGTTTATCAATGTGCCATGGTGGTATGTGGCAGTCAACAAGATGATAAGTCCCTTTTTGACCCAGAGGACTAAAAGCAAGTTTATAGTTGTTGGACCTTCCAAATCTGTGGAAACTCTTTTCAGGTTTAGCAGTTTTTGTTTGTTCATTGTGTATACAATTGGTGATCTGATTTTAATATAGAATTAAACAAATCTAAAACTGAATTTTTTTAATAATTTCTTTCCATTCATTCTAATAATATTTATTATCTCCTCATTCCTTTGTTTTCTTGATTCTCGAAACAGATAATTTCAAAAAATAACTCGGTAGCCTTACCGAATGGATTAAACTAGTCACTAAATGGATTAAACTAGTCATTAAATGGGTTAGAAAATGTCACTAATGAATAGATTAAATTGGTCACGAAATAAATTAAACTGGTCCCTAATTAGATTAAACTAATCACTATATTAAAAAAAAATGTCATTTTCCATTTTTAATTGTGGACTTGGACCGCATCTAATTTCAACTAAAATTAGAAGACCAACTGTTGTATATAGTGATACTGTGATAGGTAAATTTGCAATAATAAAATTAATATGTCATCATTGTTTTTATTATACTACGAATTTTCAGCTATATTACTCCGGAGCAAGTACCAGTTAGATATGGGGGATTTAGTAAAGGAGAGTTTGGAAACAAAGATGGTGCAACACAGATAATGGTGAAGCCAACAAGCAAGGAAACTGTAGAATTTGCCGTTACTGAGGTGAGCCTTATTCCCTTTGCTCGTATGTTCCTTTTGTTTTTTCGAAAGGATATTGATCGTACTAATCATGTGAAATATTGTTAAATCTGAGTGAACATTGATCGTAGAAATAACAAGAAGTATGGACAAGTAGATGAATTTTGTGTGGCCGTAGTTAAGTTTTGGTAGTTTAGACCATGTTTAAAGAGTCATCAGTGATAAATTTTCTTTATCAATAAGAAATTTAATCGATGATAGTCTATATATTAACACAAACTAAAACTATTACTATCTCGCACCTAAATGAAATAAAGAAGAAACTCTAGAAATAATACATGATGGAAAAAAAATCAAGTTTTTTAATTGGATAATACTTTTACCACACTAACACCTACAAATTAAATTTATTTTAATGATAAATGACTGGAGAAAATAATAACTGTTGTTTAGAACAAGGATTTTCATTGGATTCTTGTACTAGCTAGTATTTTTAGTGGAAGTGAATCTTGGGATCAAAATCTCAAAATAAGACCTTGTTCACCTAGCGGGGTGGAGAAAGACCCCACCTTCGACACCGATTTTCAGGTAAAGATAAAAAGCAAAAGGGAAAGTGTAATATATACTGATATGATTTTATCTACTTTTTTAGACATAAAGTTTTAGGAAAAATAGGTAAATTTTTTGTCAGATTTTCTTTAATAACATTTTTTTTTTTGGTAAATGAAGTAACCATACAAAATAATTAAGCGTTCTTACATTCCGCGAGGTATATCATCATACAATGACTAGGGGGGTAGGGAAAAATCCTAGTGACATTTGCACTATCCTTAGTAATACGACACTTCTTCGCTAGTCCATTTGCAATTTTGTTATGATGCCGCTTGCAGTACTTAAGCTTCAAGCTCGGTAGACTAACCTCCTATGTCATAATGATGGCTTTTCTGACAATGCAAGTATGTAAGTGTTGTGGAAAATTGCAGATTTTCTTTAATTGCAACATCTTATTTATTTAAAAGTTTCATATAAATTGTAACCTTTATTTCCTAGTACCTTTTCTATATATCTATCTTGTTCCATTACTTTCACTTTCTATTTTTTATCTCTCTCCACTTCAAATGTTTGTTAAAAATGTGTCAATGAAATAAGTTGCAATTATTATGAAACCAAGGAAGTAATCATGATGTTCTCGGGTTGATAATATAATTAGCAAGTAAACATTCTTATATATGATGTATGCAGGCATGCCATTTGACATGGGAAGTGAGAGTGCTAGGATGGGAAGTGAGCTATGGTGCTGAATTTGTGCCCAATGCTAAAGATGGTTACACTGTTATTATTCAAAAATTGAGGAAAGTAGGACCTACTGAAGAAACTATTATAAGCAACACTTTCAAAACGAGTGAGCCTGGTAAAGTTGTTCTCACAATTCATAATTCTTCCTCCAAGAAGAAACGACTCCTTTACCGCCTCAAATCCAACCCTACTTTTGACTAAATAAAAACCCCTTCCCCCATTTTTGTTTTTTTTTTTTTTAAATATTCTAATTATTATTTTAGAAAAGCCTTTTATATGAATTCGTGATTAATGTTAATATTAGTTTTTTGAATGTGGAGAATGATGGGTATTATATTGTATTTGAATATATTATATATATTGAGTTGTTTGTGTGTAATTTTTTTTATTGAGGTCAATTGAATTTTGAATTTTACTAGTATATGGATTCTTGAAACTTGTTTTTTTTTTTCTTTGATTGGGAAATTAAGTCAGCTCAAGGACTAATCCCTACCAAGGCTACTAGCCTTGTAGGAACTACTAGCACATTGGCTAGTAAAACATGCAAAGCATGCTAAGGAAATATCCCACCATAATGCTGGGGGTAAGGATCGAACCCCTGACCTCAGAGATCAGAGGGGAGTGCTGTACCACATGAGCTAGCTCCTCGTCCTTAGGATTCTTGAAACTTGTTACTCTAACAAAAGAACTCTACGCCAAATTCCAAAATTTGATAAGTACGAGATGCAAATATAAAGATGTATGTATCGTATTTCATTTGAGTAGTAGGTTAATTTACACTTTCCTTTGTGTATGGGTATAACCCAAGTTCATTAGCGGCCTTTTCTCTATGGCCGCGAATAAGATTATGGACGCGAATATGATAAAACCATTAAAAGCATCGTTCGAGCCAGTTCATCACCTGGGACCGGCAGTGTTGGCGGACGCCTAACAAGACATAATAGAGGGAATCTTCCCACCTGTCAAATGCGTCATAGCCCTACACGTGTCAAAGGATCATACGTCCTGTCAGGGGAATAGTACTTCTATAAATACCCCAATGGTACTATTCTGCAGGTACATTCTCTTACACACTAAAAATAGCTTATCTCTCTCTCTCTTATTTCTCTCTCTACATCCTAGTGGTCCAAATATCTGACTTGAGCGTCGGAGGGGGTTTCCTCAAAACCACCCCGAGGGTAGTTTACGTTTGCATCCTGTGCAGCTTTCCAGCAAGGACGTGAGCTCTCAAGACTTGGCGGACTCTTGCGAGGACGCTAACTGTTTCGAACCGAAACACTTTGCATGAAAATTTGTTCAATCACTAACTTCAACAACAATTTTTACTCGATGTCCCAACTTTTACTCCGTCCATAGACCACAAGCAAGGAGATGTCACCTGACAGTCTGACACCTATGCTATTTTGAAAAATTGAATGGGTCTTTGGAAGAAATGAAGTGATCTATTAGTGGTATGATGTACCTAAGTACTCCATCTGTTATGTAAAGAACTAATTGGTTACTATTTTTTTGACAGGCAACTACTTGATTACTATTGAGTATTGATACAAAATAATGTAATCAGATAAAAAATTGTCAAATATCGAGTCCACCTAGTTCTAATGTAAAGAAAGTAAATTTTCATGAAATGGACAGAAGCGAGAATGGGAGCGATTATTTTGGTTTGACTTAAATTAATTGTAGTTTTGTGGTGATATACCTGAAGGTAAAAGGTACACCTTGTGTACATACCTCTACGTACACCAAATGAGTATGAATTTGTCAAAATAAGTACGGACTCAAATAAGTATGAGTTTTTCAAAAGAGTATGAGTTTTCCAAATGAGTATGAGTTCTCCAAATGAGTAGGCGTTACCTAAATGAGTATAAAGCCAAATGAGTATGAGTTTGTCAAACGAGTATGAGTTGGGTTGGGGTTTTATTTAATTATTTAATTATGATATTTATTGATTTATAAAATAAGCATACTCATTTGAGTTTTATGTACTCGTTGATTAAACATACTCAAATGCTTTTAAATGAGTATGAAATTGTCCAAATGCGTATGAAAGTTGTTCAAATAAGTATGAACTGTACAAATTACTATGAATTATAAGAAAAAAATAAATAAAAATTAAATTAAAACGAGCAATTGTGGTTGAAGTGAGGAGTCGAACCCCCGACCTCTGTGCAACGCGCAAGCGCAACACTGTGACCACTAAAAAAAGTGTAGTTTTGTGATAGATTAGCACGTGAAATGTATATTAAACAGATTACCCGGGTGTACCTACCGCAAGGTATACCCGGGTGTATGTTATAATTTGCGGTGATATACGAGGGCCAAAAAACTACTTTCCCATTTTTCAATACTTGCAAATTGTAGTGTCTTTCATCTTAGAAAGTTTTCTATTACTTGTCATGTTTTTTTATTCTAGAAAGTTCTCTATTACTTACGTCACAAATTCTTGAAAAAGGCGCTCACGTTAATGTTAACGTGAGATTAACTGATGTAATGCTAATAGTGGAATTAGTTAAGCTCTTCGACCTATTAGTTATGCTAATAAACACCATCGAATAATTTATATTTACTCTCTCCTCTGCCAACCCCCATTTCTCACTCCTATGCCCCTCTCTCTACCAACTCTCCTTTCTAGAAATTGGTCATTTCTCTCTCTAACTCTCTCATTTTTTTCCATATTACAGTAAGTTCTTGCCATTTTCAACCCATAGCTTTTTCCATTTTTCACTTTTGCCTCTACTTTTGTTTGTTCTTCTTCCATTTTCTTGCTTCGTTTTTATATTTTTGTTCTTCTTTTATTTTTCGATTTTTCGATTGTTATTATTCCATTTTCTATTTTGTTTTGGTGGTGGTTAAGAATTTTTTGCGTAGATATTCAAACTTCATTTTCGGATGTGTAATGTGATGGTTAAGACATGTTTTAGTGACTGAAATCGGGTTGTCTGTTTAAGTAGAAATCTGAATGGCGAAATCTAGTTATATCGTTGGTATAAGTATTACAACACTTGTTTTTATGAGTCAAAAAATTAGTTAACACTTTCATATCTTTAGTTACTAATTGTTGTTGATTAGTTAATGTTCTTTAGTACTTAGACCTATTCATAATATATTAGTTAATATTTTAAGCGAATTAGTTAATGATTTTGGCAAATTAGCTGAGTATTTTTAACACAATAGTATAGAGCTAGAACTCTATGTGTAGACTAACATTTTTTTTAGTTAACATATCATGTACATTAGTTAGTATAGTTTTATAATTAGTTAAGATCTATTGAGTATTATTTAGTTTTCAATATAAAATGAAAAAATAACTTATTTATAAATCTAAAATGTCAAATACAAAAAACAACCAGGAAAAAGAGGTTAAGTAAGGATTTGATATAATTGAAATTAGAGAAGAAAGAGAATGATTTATGCGTGATACTGGAATTATGGCCAAAAAAATGTGTTGTAATCTGATTTCTATGATATAACTAATATAGTTCAGTTCTTAACTAATACTTCCTCCGTTTTTTAATAAGTGACATAGAGAAAAAGTGGGGGAGTACCAAGGAGCCTAGAGAGAGAAAGTTGGGACCACTTGTTCAACCAATAAAATTTGAGTATTGGATAAAGTACGTAGGTGAAACAATTAAATGATGGCAAAGATGTAATAAATGAGAAGTATTTTTTACTACTTTGAGGTATGTGTCACTTATTGTGACATTCCCCTAAAAGGAAAACCTGTCACTTATTAAAAACAGAGGAAGTATACCTCAACGCTTAACTAATTTATCCATAAGCACTTTAAGGCTAGAATAACTAGTAGGTGTAAGTGTTTTTTTAATTCTACTGATAGTTTGATGCACACACGTGATGTCAGCATGACATCAGCTGGTCTCACGTTAACACTAACGTGAGACCGTAGCTTCAAAAACAGACTCTACTTACGTACATTTTAGAAAGTCCTATAACATAGGGATTCTGGAATTTTTTTTATCTATCTCTCTATTTCTCTCCTCTTCTTGGTCTTTGTATACATTATATTTCAATATTGCAAGTAGAAAACGAAGAAAATATATCATTTTGGTACCTAGTTAAATTTGTTTTTACTTACATTTAGTAGAGTAGCAAATCTTAACTCTACAACTCCAATCAACCTCGTATCATCCAAAAAACCTTCACCACGTGTAATAGGTGGATCTGTCGACTCCTATAATGCGACTGAGTAGCCGATCAACCAAAATGCCTTGCAGTCTTACAACTCATAAATATAGCATACATTAAGGCTACATTAAGAGAAAACACAATTCCTGAATAAGTTTTTCGTTGTTTGGTTCCATGTAAGAAAAATGATGAAATGAAAGGAAAATAAAAGGGAAAGTAAGGATGTAGTGAGAGGAGTCTACAAGTAAGAGAAATAAGAAAAACAATGAAAAATTGTTTTCCCTTCACTCTGAATGAATAATTGTTTTATACTCCTTTAATTTGCAAACCAAGCAATATAAATTGAAAATAAAGTGCCTTGCAGTCTTGCAAGTCATAAATATAGCATACATTAAGGCTCCATTTTGGTTGGATGTAAATAATTTTCATGAAAAACAATTTACAAGAGAAAACACAATTCCCAAATAAGTTTTTCGTTGTTTGGTTCCATGTAAGAAAAATTATGAAATGAAAGGAAAATAAAAGGGAAAGTTAGGATGTAGTGAGAGGAGTCTACAAGTAAGAGAGATAAGAAAAACAATGAAAAACTGTTTTCCCTTCATTTCCCTTCATTCTGAATGAATAATGGTTTTACACTCCTTTAATTTGCAAACCAAACAATATAAAATTGAAAATAGATGTAAACAATTTTCCAGAAAAATGTTTTAAACCCTATCAAGCGGAGCCCAAGTGATCAAACCCCTATTTCTCAATAGTTATTCTACAATTTTAATCAGTCAACTGAACCATTTGTCCTGCAACTTTATCCGACCATGTGGAAGTATGAGCATTGTTAAAACTTATACTTCCTCTGCTCTTTGTAACTCACAACATTTTCTATATTTGACGATCCTTTATTACTTGCAATGTTTTTATTTTTGACAATATATAATATTATCTCTTTCTCTTTTCTAACACGTGGATTTTTTTTTTGATATCTTTCTTTAGTCCTTGTGTAAAGGAAAACGTTGTAGGTAATTAAAAAAAAGGAGGGATATATCTGATAAAAATAGTTTGACACTCGTTCAGAACTGCACGAGATGCTAAATTTTTGCGTTCATTTTAAAAAAAGTTTAAAGCATATGAATGCGACATAAATACAACCAACAAAGTGACATATAATTATTTAAACAAGAAAGAATTATCGTATAATATGCAACAAAGTAAACGATATGACAACTATAAGTGACTATATGAACAAATTGAAAGAGAAACTGATTACATAAATTAAAAGTTTTCGTGATACTTATTACACATTCTAAAATACTTACTTATACACTACATTTGTGGTAACATTTGAGTTCCCACTCTCTTTATCACATACTAAAATTTTCAAACCATTTTTGCTTGTAACTCTTGATACAGCAACATAGAATTGTCCATGGCTGAATAGTGGCCGAGGGAGATATAATCCTACATAGGCTAGAGATTGTCCTTGGCTTTTATTTATAGTCATTTCAAAAATACAACCAATGAAAACTGCCTTCTTTGAAATTTTATCGGGAACTTTGTTGCGTCTGATTAGTGTAACTGTCATTCGAGAAATGAGAACTTTATCCCCTACTATCAGACACAACAATAGCCTCAATAATGCGATTGCCAAGATGCTTGACGACTAATCTGGTACCATTACATAGCCCAGAAGTCTGGTCAATATTCCTTAGGAGCATCACCGATGCCCTACCATAAATCTAATGTTATGATTTGGCAATCACAATACGGTAGATATCTCATGAACTCCTAAATTCCCTTCCTCAACGGAAATTGCATCTGAACTCCACTTCTTTCTTCACCTGGCAGGCGAGACAAAACATGCTCATTAACCATGTCGACAATTTCATTAGTTGGAGCAAGAATAGCTCGCTACTGAAAATATTTTTGCTTCCCATGTGTGATCCTTTAGGGGAAGGATATGTACTCTCGACTATTGCAGAAATAGGGTCACCTCTTCCACATATCAATGATTTATGAGAAATTTCTACATCGACTTCACTATAATTTGGTTCACTAACTTTGCTATATCCAATGTTTACAATCCACTATGAGAACCCCCTAATTTCATCCATATCCGAGTTACCGGAACCTGTTCTTGGACGCACATTTTGCATTAATCTTAGCACATGACAAAAATCCCTTAAGTAACAATTGTTGATTTATGAGAAGATAATATCTTGTCTGATTCCTTTGGGAACGACAGGCAATATCAAGTCTTAAATCATCAGCGAACTGCACAGGGGAGTTTTTTGTTTTACAAATTGAACATTTTTAATAAGTTTCTTCTAAAATCATGGTCATGAATAGTAACTTTTGATTTAAAATTTATAATCATGTATATGAGATTATTTTAAAACTTATTGCTGACATCTGTGTTTAGTGGTTGATATAGTTAATGTCGTGGCGGTTCACGTGGCCACCATTTTTTCAAAAAAGATCTACTGGAGTTGATTGAAATAATATTTTCTTTGTCGACTGCTTCCCTTGGAGTCTCATATAAAATCACAAACTGCACCACCACTGACACTCAGTCATACACCCAGTTATGCTCCAAATTCTCCCGTTCATCCTCTCTATTCTCATCTTGCACCATTGTCTGCACCATATTTGGCCACCTACTGGCCACTGCCCACTTAACCATGATTTTGATTATAAACTCGTCCAAGTTTCACAAAAGGGTTTTTGTTTCATAAATTTAAGATCTTATGTTATTTCCTCTAAAATCAGGGTGGAAATATTCTACCCGTTAATCTATAAAAGTGACAACATTAGAGTTAAGAATATAAAAAAAAATCTATACATAAAATTTCAATAAATCTAAATTTTAATTTACTATTAACTATATACAGGTTTTCTAAAGCATAAATTGTTAGCTATATCAAATTAATGGTTAAATTCATGATTATTTACTTATTGACGCACTATAATCTTTAATGTTGTTAGCTTTGCATGTTCAGAGATTTACATGCACAATTTGTTCATCAATTTTTTGTAATATACCTAACTAATCAAATGGATTCTGGCATATCTTATACAACATTATTAACACATACGGAGTATTAAGATAAAATTATACTAAAATTTTCAAATTTTGGAACTTGAAATGAAAGTGAATGGAAATTTTAGAGAAGGAAGAAATACTTTTTACATATTACCAGCAATGTCAATAACTATAGTCAATGCTTTTAGACTTTGAGAACTTATGAGAACAACTCTATCTACATTTTAAAACTCATAACTTGTGCTTTATATTTTATGATCTTGTATTGGGAGTAATTAAAACTGGCTTATGATCACCCATATATTATACAACTATGATTTTCATAAATTGGATTTGATATCTGAAAATTTTGTTCAATATTTTTAAATTGGCAATATGAAATACATTTTACATATTACCATCAATGTCATTGACCATAGTCGGTGCTTTTAGACTTTGAGAACTCCATGAGAATAATCCTATTTAAATTTCAAAACAAATAGCTTGTGATTTAAATGTTATGATCTTGTTGAGAGAATAATTAGAACGGTTGTACAATTATGATATTTGTCTTCTCACCCTTTCTTTCTTCCTATCTTGCACTACTACTGCACTACACCCGACCAACACCCACCAGCCACCACTGAGTGTCTGCTACACCGCAACCTGCAATCTACATGTACCCTTTTTTCTTTCACTATGGATTTTTTCTGTTTATTTTGTAATTTGTTGATTGGGTTTTTAGTTAATTTGCCAGTAAGTAAGTTATAGTGCTGAATTTTGACCGACATAATTAGAAAACTATAGCTAATCATTAGTCTATTTGCAAGGAAGTTAGCCATACTAATGAATTTTTTGATCGACATAACTTATCTTATCTTATTTAAACTCAAGTTATTATTGAACTAGTCATATCTTATATATATGAACTTATATTATCTTATTTAAACTTATCTTATCTCATCTTATTTGAATTTATATTTACTTTACTTATATTTAGTACATAAGCTAAATTAATATGTCATTACCTTTACGAATAACATATATGGTACACCTTAAGTGTACATAGAGCTATATAATCCCAAGAAACAATCTCAATATATTTTTCATTTTTTCTGAGCGGGGCTACTTCAAATAAATAAATTGGGTGTACATAGTTTTATATACTCCAAGGTGTACCTTATAACATGTGCCTTACTTTTATGTCTTTGATATTACATTAATTATCTATGAATATTATATTTACACTATGATTTAAGAAAATTATCATAAGTTAATAAATAGATATAATACAAATATTACGTACAACATGCACGAGTGCAAAAGTTAGTCCAATATAATATGAAAAGTTCCTTAAAGAAAATTTGTATGACTCCTTGTATGAATTCTAACGTACTGATCATAAAAGCTAACCTTAGTTGTCTTTTAAAATATTGGTTCGAGAATCGTGCATTTAGATCCTTAGATGCAAGCTAATCATAGACTAATATGTTATTATTGATTTGCGCTAGATATTTGATGGTGTAATATTAGACAATAATCACGTCTAGTAGCACCCATATTATCACATCTATTATCACACGTTATTTAGTTATGAGACTATTGTAACATTCTGTCCATTCACAAGCAAAGAATAAATACAATAGAAAGATATATTAAGTAGTAGACGATGGCGGAAACATCGTCATGACGGACAGTATCACTCTAAAGTTCAAATAAAATCTAAAACAACATCAAAATAAATCCCAAAGAACATTAATCCAAAAGTATCTATAAGGAGATTACATGATCTCAAAATCCCACAAATAAAGCAAAGAAATGAACTAAGTAACCCTCCTAATTAAACTCGCCGGTATCTCTCAAACCCATGACAAAGAAACCACACTGTAACATAAAATATATCAACAAACATCAACAATCAGTGGGGAGTAACTAACAACTCTCCCAGCTTAATTAGGATCCACGTAGGAGTTACCAAACATTAATAAATAAGTCTCAATCAACATCAAACATCAAACAGAAACAAATAACAACAACAGACAACTGACAGTTTAACATGCTTAAATAAAGTAAATCATCATTAGTAAACTTAATATAAGCATACAAGACCAATAACATAAGCCTCCAAAATAATAGAACAAAATAACATAAATAGTTTTTGAGAAAGAGCAGAACGCCAGTGCATCGCAACCCACTTCCTAAGGTTTGTCAGATCGAAATCTCCAGACAGCCTATGGGCATACATGTCTTACTGCCTGCTGTGTTTAAGAATGGCCGGACTTCTGATGTAGGATAGTACCCAGCTCAGTACTTCCCAACCTCTCGGACGACAACAATTAACCTAGGCAATACTCCTAAATCGCAACCTTGGTGGTCGGCATGTTTTTCATCGGGGACTACATCTATCCCACCGTATATCTTAATCTCAATAAAATAGAATTTGGGTAAAAGGTTAATTACAACGTTAGTTATAATACCCCCGATACATAACTCTTGGCGAAACGGTACTAAAGACAGTATTATTCTCGCTCGAGTACTGAATCATCAACAACTTAAATATTGATTTATAAAACTACAACACTATCATCTTGCACATAATACAAACATACCAAACCATCTTAGAATAATTAAAATCATCCTTATATATATAAC
Organism: Beta vulgaris subsp. vulgaris; assembly: GCF_026745355.1. Classification (NCBI taxonomy): domain Eukaryota; kingdom Viridiplantae; phylum Streptophyta; class Magnoliopsida; order Caryophyllales; family Amaranthaceae; genus Beta; species Beta vulgaris. The sequence goes on from NC_079205.1 coordinate 41,903,660, forward strand.
TAGAAAAAAAAACATAGCCAAAAAAATAACTTAACAAGTATACCCAATATACTATAACCACCTTCTTCTTCAAAAAAATGATTTAACTAATTATATGCATAATCCGACAACTGATAAACCAACTCATAAGCTCATGTAAAAGTTACAATCCATATAATACACACCCACCAAAAATAGAAAAGAAGGAAAGCAAAAAAAACGAAAGAAAAAAAATACCAGATACAAATCAATATCAAGCGTACTATAATGAAATACTTACAACTAAACTCTTGAACCTTATCATACTAATTGCCACGCATGCTACAATGCAATACATGGTGAATTGAACTCTCTTGAACAACACATGCCATGTAGTATTATACTATAACACTAATAAAAAACCACCATATTGAATTCTCATGAATTAACCATAAAATAATCAAGTAGAACTCACTAATAAGTAATAAGGCGAGAAAAGAAATCAAGCCACAGCTCACATCATCATCAACACGTACAACACCCAAAAACAACACACTCCAAGCACCCAAGCAGCTGCAACCATATTTCGTGAAGAAACACCAAGCATACAACTAGACTAATTGTATCTTATCATTACTCAACACCATGAAACAACATTCCACCACTAACTTGCTATGATCTTCACTAAAATCATGCTTTAATATAATTGTCAAAAAAAAAAAAAAAAAAAATCCATGATACAAAGGTTTCTTAACTATTATCCTGACATGAATTATCATGAATATCTAGTTACTTACTCATAAATTCTTAATACTAAAACACATTAATAAAGATTTTAGCAATTTATACAACAACAACATAAGATTCATAAATTCCATAATAACATCCATAATATGAAATTTTACGCACCCCTTAAACTTAGTATAAGAACTACCCATCTTAGATATTAAAAACTAAATAATTTCTAAACGGGCACTAGTTGTGCTAGGTTCGCTATTAGTTACCTGGGCCAACTCGAGGAGTGAAGCTAAGTCGTCTAGTTCCCGTCGTCGTGCGACGGTTCGTTCTCCAAGTGATAAACTCCTAGCAACCCCAACAAGAGCTTAGTAATCCCAAGATAAGAGTGAAAATATATGTATTGTATTTGATAAAAGAGGGAATAAAATTGTGATTCTCTGTGAGCAACAATGGTGGGAGAAGATGAAGGAATATAGGCAATTTTTTTCTCACTCAAGGAGGCCGAAAATTTTGCAAGAAACGAGTATCATTCACGTCAGTTTAGTTCCCCCAAACATGAGAATTAAAAAGGGAAAGCAACCAAGCATAATTGATGGTATTTGATGTGGGTATTAAGAATGATTATGAGGAAGGTTAAAGGGGGTTATAAATCCTGCAAAATTCTGTAAAAAAATCCTCATATTACTTCATAAAATTCTGCCAGCATTATTCGTGTAACATTTCGGACCCCACTCGTTACCTAAACGGTCCAACCGTACGACGAGTCGATAAAATATAAAGTGTAACCTCAACGCGAATATTTAACTACCATAAAAATAAATAATATTTCAAATAAATATAATAATAATATACACTAAATAGAATCATCACCATCCTTAAGAGGCAAAAATCTGCCTGGCTTGAGGATCAACACGGGAAGATGTGATCACCACATACCATCATTATCATCATCATATAATTTCTGTCCTCAATGATAGTTTTTTCATGGAACACAAGAGGCCTCAGCGCCCGAATTAAGAGAAGCTCAGTCCGAAAGCTTATTACGCAACATCAACCTCACCTTGTATTTCTTCAGGAGACAAAAATTGAGTGCATCACAAACAATACTTTGAAAACAATTTGGAACGTGGATGATATTCAATGGTTATTTAGTCCCTCTGTTGGGAACTCAGGAGGTCTTCTATCAATCTGGAAATCGAACTTTTTTAAGATGGAGACTAGCAATATATCAAGATTCTGGATAGGGTTGACCGGCTATATCTCATCCCAAAATATGATGTGCACATTCATAAACCTATACAATCCATGTACTGCAGAAGGAAGGGCCGCAGTTTGGCTTGAGATCGCTGATTTCTGTACCTCAAATTCGCACCCTTGCTTCATTATAGGAGATTATAACGAAACACTTGAACCCAACGACAGAGGTAGCCAGTTTATCTCTTGCCAAGGCACAAGCGATTTTCAAAATTTCATCCATAACTTGGGGCTCGTGGAAATTTCTGCAACAAACGGCATGTTCACGTGGTTCCGAGGACAATCCAAAAGTAAATTGGATCGACTATTTGTTCAACCAGAATGGTTAACATCCTTCCCTGCCTTAAAGCTATCACTGCTAAAAAGATCCATATCCGATCACTGCCCCCTGCTAGCCTACTCCTCCATCCAAAACTGGGGACCAAAACCTTTCCGTTTCCTCAATTGTTGGCTCTCTCACCCCCGGTGCATGAAGATCATTAGTGAGGTATGGTCAAAGAATCAAGATATCTCATTTCCCGATAAATTGAGGGCTCTCAAAGAGGACCTCAAGCAATGGAATCACAGTGAGTTTGGTATCATTGATGAAAACATCAGGAATTGTGAGGATAAAATTCATTTTTTTTGACAAAATTGCAAATTCTAGACTATTATGCACTAACGAATTGCAGGTAAGAGAAGCTGCCCAGGTGGACTTATGGAACTGGCTAAAGTGTCGTGAATCATATTGGGCCCAAAATTCTAGGGCCAAGTGGATAAAAGAAGGCGACCGCAACACGAGATATTTTCACACTTTGGCAACTATTCGGCAACGCAAAAATCATTTCGAATGTTTAGAAATTGATGGTGAGCCGGTTGTGGAGCCCGAGAAAATAAAGGAGGAAGCAGCTGCATACTTTCAGAATGTATTCCATGAAGAACACCCCAACAGACCCACCTTCAAAGGACTGAACTTCAACAAAATATCTGACGCAGATGGTTCCTTTTTGACTGCACCTTTCACACAAGAGGAGATCGATGAGGCTGTAAATTCGTGTGATTCTCAAAAAGCACCGGGTCCGGATGGATTTAATTTTAAATTCATCAAAGCCTCTTGGGACATCATTAAGCATGACATCTACAAAATTGTGGAGGATTTTTGGGCAACATCAAGTCTTCCTCACGGTTGCAATAGTGCTTTTATTGCGCTCATTCCAAAAATACGGCAACCAAAGGGTTTTAAAGACTTCCGCCCTATTAGCATGGTTGGATGCTTGTATAAAATTTTGGCGAAATTATTGGCAAGGAGGTTACAAACAGTTATGGATCATCTCATTGGGCCGTACCAGTCTTCTTTCATTAAAGGAAGACAAATTCTTGATGGTGTGCTTATTGCGAGCGAATTAATTGAATCTTGCAAAAAATTGAAGACAGAAGCGGTGGTGCTAAAATTGGACTTCCACAAAGCGTTCGATTGCATCTCTTGGGGTTACTTGGAGTGGGTCCTATGTCAAATGAATTTTCCACCACTATGGCGGTCATGGATTAGATCATGTGTTACAAGAGCATCGGCATCGGTCCTAATCAATGGATCACCTTCTCCTCTCTTCAAATTTCAGAGAGGGCTTAGACAGGGGGACCCGCTCTCCCCTTTCCTGTTTAATCTAGCAGTGGAACCCCTTAACCTACTGATTCAAAAGGCCATATCCAAGCATCTATGGGAAGGGATTGAAATTTCAAGAGGAGGAACAAAAATTTCACATCTTCAATATGCGGACGATACCATCATTTTTTGTCCAAAAAACATTGATTCTCTCATGAATATCAAGAAGACACTAATAATCTTTCAACTTGCCTCGGGGTTACAAGTAAACTTTCACAAAAGTAACATCTTGGGTGTGAACCTCCACCATTCATGGTTACATTTTGCCGCGGCATCCCTACAATGCAAAATAGGAGAATTTCCATTCACCTATTTAGGTTTTCCTATTGGCGGGAAATCCTCCTCTCTGAGTACTTGGAACGTTGTCATCGAGAAAATGAACAAAAAACTTGCAAGTTGGAAAGGGAAAACGTTGTCTTTGGGGGGCCGAATAACTTTGATAAAGGCCTCATTATCTAGTCTTCCTCTTTACTACATGTCACTATTCCCCATCCCCAAGGGAGTTATTGAAAAAATTGTGAAGATACAAAGAAGGTTTTTTTGGTGTGGCGAAACCGGAGGCAAGCCGATGTCATTGGTCTCTTGGGACTTGATTGAGTTGCCAAAAAGCTTTGGAGGCCTTGGTGTGGGAAGCCTTACAAACCGAAATCTTGCCCTCCTCTTCAAATGGTGGTGGAGATTCTTTAATGACTCATCTGCTCTATGGCGTAAAATAATAAGCGAGAAATATGGGTATTCATCTTTCACAACAATCATGGACCTCACAACTCCAACAAGTGGTGGGCCTTGGAGAAACATCTGCTCAGCAATAAACAATCACCCCTTGGCAAAGCAGCTTTCGAAGTGTAGTTTAAGGAAATGGATTGGGAGCGGTACCTCCACTTTCTTCTGGGTAGATATCTGGGTTGGGAATTCTTCTCTTCAGACCCAGTTTCCTCGACTATTTCGGATCAGTAGCAGCCCAAATGCCACTATCTCAGCAATGGGCTTTTGGGACGGGCGTATATGGCGGTGGAGCTTAGAATGGATTCATGGGCTGAGGCCCCGCGACACTATTGAGTTGGGCCAGCTTCTGTCCCTCCTAAACGTGGTTGCACTAGATCCAAACAGCATGGATAAATTCATATGGACTCCAGATAAATCAGGTAAATTCTCTGTTAAATCCTTTACTAGAGAGTTGGATAAAGTCTCCCCCTTAGCATCTCATGACAACCTAAAAAATGTATGGAGTGGTTTAGTCCCCCATAGAATAGAGATTTTTGTATGGCTCGCTATATTGGGGAAATTGAACAACCGTGAAAAATTATCAAAAATAGGCATCATCTCGGAAAATGATGCAAACTGCGTGTTTTGCAATAATCAAGTAGAATCGGGAGATCATTTGTTCATTCACTGTACATCTGCCCGAGCATTGTGGTATTGGTGGCTCGGTCTCTGGAATCTAAACTGGGTTCTACCTATCTCAGTAAAAGACCTTTTCATACAATGGAAGTATGAAACATCTGATGTTTTCTTCAAAAAGGTTTGGAGGGCAGTGTTTTTCATCATTCTTTGGACATTGTGGAAGGATCGAAATTCCAGAATCTTCAAGAACATCTCCAGCTCTCCTAAACAATTGCAAGATATGGTATTACTTCGCCTTCTTTGGTGGATTAAGGGTTGGCAAGAACCATTTCCATACTCATTCAATGATGTGATACATAATCCTCTATGTCTTAAAGGGGGGTCTTTTTCAAGGAAAACTCAACAACTTCATGTTACAGGAGACCATCAACTATGGCAGCCGCCCCCTCAATCGGTATTGAAGTGGAACATAGATGCGTCTTTTGACCCCAATTGTAACCTTAGTGCAATTGGTGGAGTTCTTCGAGATAATTCGGGCTCTTTCGTCTGTCTCTTCTCATACCCCATCCCACTATTGGAGATCAACTCAGCGGAAGTTTTTGCAATTTATCGGGCTATCAAGATTTCACTATCCTCCCCTGTCATCAGGTCCGCTGCAATCATCTTTGAGTCCGATTCAGAAAACGCGGTGAGATGGTGCAATGCAAAGAATGGCGGCCCTTGGAATTTGAACTTCATGCTAAACTTCATAAGACATGTCACTTGCTCACAGCTAAAAGCCCAGATAATACACAAGGGGCGAGCATCGAACACAGTAGCTGACTTTTTGGCTAAAAGGGGTCTTCGCAGAGAGAATGATTTCATTGCTTGGCTGTAATTACATTACTCGACTGTAATCCTTTTCCTCTTTGTACAACATGATGAGATATAAATCATGGTGAGAACAGATGTGATAAGACTAAGAGCAGATGTGATAAGGCTGTACCCTCTATTTCGACTTGGCAAGCAAATAAAAATAAACCAACTTATCAAAAAAAAAAAAAATATACACTAAATAAATATAATTTTTGTTTAAATAATTTGACAAACTATAACTTATACGACATATTTTTTTAAAAAAATTAAATACTAAATTTTAGTGAAAAGAGATCAATTAAGGGAAGAATAAGCGAGAAAAAAAAGGATATTCCATTTGGTACCATTGAATTTTTGGCTTTTCCATTTGATACCATTGTTATTTTAAAATTCCACATGACACCACTCTAATTTAATATTAATCTTTATCATACCATTTTTTAAGTAAAATGTTAGTTAATGGTTGAACAAGAATACGATTTTGTTTGGGTTTGCATGTTTGTATTTGTAGTTGCAAAAATTTAATAAATTGAGATTTTAGGGTGTCGTTTTAACCCTTAAAGCTCTATTTTTCAGTCAAAATTTTCATAAAAATGATCATAATATTCTATGTCTTTTTATTGTCAAATATGACCTCAACTTTAACGACTAAAACGATTACTAAAACCTTAACGCAAATTAAAACATGTAAATCGAAGTAAAACTCTAGCCTATTCTAACTTAAATTAACACTTTACTTAGTTGAATGCTACAATAGAGAATAAAATCAAATTATAGTGGTACTATATAGAAAATCTGAAAAATAATGGTACCAAATGGAAAAGCCAAAAATACAATGGTACCAAATGGAATATCCCAAAAAAAAATTAGGACGAAAATCCATGGTGTTACAGTATAATATTTTGTTGTTCTTGTATATTTATTATGTGCCCCGTACTTTAGTACAACTTCCCTTTTTATGATGATAGAGTTCTTCAAATTATGCCTACTATCTAACATATAAATATTTATCAAATCCTTTTTATAACCTATATATCCTTTTATTTTGTAAACTTAATTTATTACTTCATAAATTTATGACTACTATTAACTTATTAAGACATTAAGTGGATCAAATATGTAATGTCCACTGTTTCTTATTATTAGGTAAGGTTTCGTCCAGTTTAAAAGTTAAGTGGCATATTAACAAAGAAACAAAATTAAGTGTAAATCTAATGACAAAATTAATAATTATAAAACTAACAAAATAACGATAAAGGGAAAAAAGGACAAATTAAACTTCTCTAAAAACATTTCACAAAAATAAAAAATGATAGGATTGGAAAGACTTTTCTTTTAACTGTTACTCCCTTATATCCCCAAATAACTCTTCGTTTTTCCAATTTTGACACTATCAATACGTAAAGAAATTCTTTTGAAATTTCTTCAATAAATAAGAAAAAACATAATAGTGTACAATCTTTTTTATTCGTCTTATTGAATCCATATTGAAGAAGTCATAATCCTTCACATCTTTCCATCTTAGATAAGCAATTCATAGATATTTTAAACTCATGACAGATAGCTTCTTCTAAACCAATGTTAGATGTAACCTATAACTTTGATATTTCTCTTAATCTCTGTAATCATCGAGATAAAGGCAACTATACAACTTGCTTGAATGAAGATAATCATATTTTGGGAAAAAAATAATATTGGTATGTAATAAATATTTTGTTTGAACAATCATATAAAAAAAATCGTCCAACGGGAAATATTACATCTTCATCCATGAGGAAAATTCCAAGACTATCTAATCTTGAGAATTATTAAATTTGGACTTCTCCCACATGTGAATCAATCTTACACGTAACATATACACAGGGCCGACTATGGGCCTGTGCAAGCAGACCCATAGCACAGAGTTTGTTTAAGAATATTACTTAAACAATCAATAATATTGGTAAGTTTGAATCAATGGTGTGCATAACTCCTTGTCTATAATTTTGTCCTTGATGTGTGCTAATTGATTTGTTCTTTGATAATCTAATAGTTCTACTATGATCACCTTTTCTTGTGCCTTCTTTTGATTTGTAACTCTTCTAATCTGATTTCTATTATTCCTATCCAAATAACCTTTTTATTTTGATTCTAATCAATAGTTGAACATGCATATTATTTTATCCATCCGCACTATCATACAAATCTCATAGGTTTAGCACAAAAAATAAAATGTATAGATTTTCGTCCTTTTGTGTTATATTTTGACTAACAAAATTTCGATAATTGAAATCTTCTTGTTCTCATAAATCAAGAGAATAATGCCTGTTATGGCAAACCATGAAACTGACTCTCATTCCAGCTAATTTGAAAGAAAATATTTATGATTCTATTTTTACATGATAAAATTATTTATAAGTGTAATACTACCTCGGTTTGAAATTAGATGCTACACTTGCACTTTTTACACTATTTATAAATTTCACTTTGACCACAATTCACGATTTATACGTGAATAAAAATATAGTTATGTGGGAATCTTGTTAGATTCGTCTTAATATGTCTTTTTTAAATATGTGCTTTTTATAATTTTTACAAATACAAAATTAGAGATATATGTCCTTAAAGTTTTGTATTGGCATGCGTGAAAAGTGCAAAAATAGCATCTAATTTGAAATAGAGGTAGTATACTCATGCTGTCATGCTTATGTGGTAGTATTATTGGACCTTCTCCGAAATCACCAATCCTATACGGACTAAAATTGAGGTGAACAAAATAGGGCCTTGTACGACTCAACTTTTATCGATAATTTGAAAATAATAATCATTATCTTTTTTTTTTTGCTAAGTAATTATATTCATCAACATTTAATTACTATTATCATCCTTGTATGATTGAAAACAAAAAAGTAGTGTGCATATAAATAATATATACATATGAAAGCAGATTTTGTTGTAATATATATAATTTTTTAAGCAGCTCTAAATTTACTCCCTTTAAATATATTCATTAACTCCATTGAAAACCAAAAAGTAGTGTACATATAAATAACATATATGTGAAAGCAAAATTTGTTGTAATTGAAATAAAATTTTAACCAGCTCCATTTTTACTTCCTTTATATATTTTCACTAATTAAATTCGTTTTCTTACATCAACACATATCAACTTTGTCGAGTCGTTATATATTGTCTACTAACTATATCTACTCCCTATTATATCTATTGTTGGGAGTTCTATTTATTAAAGTGTTTGGAGTGACACAATGATTGATGGGAGGTTAAGTTAAGAAAACATCACTAAAGATTGGGGTGTTAATAGAATTAGTATGTTGTATACACGCTAACTCTCACCCTAAACATCTATCAGTCATGGGTGATTTCTTGTCCATTTTTTCCTGAGGAAAAAAAAGTTATTGTTTAGATTCTGATTTTTTTAACTACATAACTACATATATATATATATATATATATATATATATATATATATATATATATATTATATATATATATATATATATGTATATATATATATATTTATGTATACATATATATGTATACATAAATATATATATATGTATACATATATATGTATACATAAATATATATATATATGTATACATAAATATAAATATATATATATATATATTATTATAATATATTATATATACATATATATATATATACATACATATATATATACATACATATATATATACATACATATATATATAACCCAAGACAAACAAATGACATGCTGCCACATGCACTCTCCCCTCTTCCAAACAATCAAATGAGAAATTAAAGAATAAAAATGTGTGTTTCAAGACTCGAATCCATGACCTTTCATTTGATATGCTAAAACACTTACCAACTACACTACATTAGTCAATTGGTCTTTTTTTGGGGGGGGGGGGAGGGGAATCATTTAAAGACAAGATAAGATTTCTATTTTTAAATACTTCAAATGCACATTGGTAAATAATCCGGGACGTATCGCCCGGGAACGAACTAATTATTTACCTAAACAATGTTTAACTACAGAAGTTTGTTTCGCTAAACAATGTTTAATTAAGCCACTTTTACTTAAAAAAGCTATTATTCAATGCACTAAATTATATAACACGACTGACCTCTAACGATGAAGAGTCATAGAATGAATTATTGGGCTCTTCTCTTCTTATTTCATCTTCATTCTTCTTTCTCATAGTTTTTCAAATGCAGATGCAAATAACCTATACTTTATTTAGCAAATCTTTTTCAGATCGATTAATGTACCACCATTTTATTTACAGACAGTTGAAGTGTATAAGGATCACTCAATTTTATACAATTACTATCGTTTCTATAATATACTTATTTTTTCAGAAACGACTATTAGTGTTATTTTTGTATAGATATCAATTTCACTTTCTCTTATCCAAAAGAATAAAGATATAAATTTCTACTTTTGTTTTTTTTTCTAGAATGGTCAAAGTATAGGTTAACACTAATAGATGCGTGTACCTTGTGATCTTAGTCTTTGTTTTAATTTTCGAGTACAAAAGACTTTATCTTTTCACACGCTAATATATAGTATACACCCATTATTGTATTATTGTCTATTTCTTATCATCTCTTTAAATTGGTTATATAATTACAACGTTGTTGTCGTTGACAAATTTTGGTTGTAAAATGTGAAAAAAGAATATCGAGGTAATCACAAAACTTGGCAATATTAGTTGGACATAAATTGATTAAAATTAGGATCACTAATTTACAGTGATATAGGTCAGTGCATTATATTTATTAATCCACGTTACTCTTAATTTTCCATACATTTATCTCAATCATCTAAAAAAGGTTAAAATACATAACTATAAGCTCTACGATGCCTTATTAATAATTTTGTTTATCCTTTGTATTGTCCTAGTTTTTTCAAAACTTCTTTTAATTCATCATTCAAAGGCATCTACTATATTATAACTAAAATGCGAAAAAATTTAAATATGGTAAATTCGGTAGTTTCTCTCGTACCAAGCCAATTTCTTGTTTTTTTCGTATTAAAAAAAAGGATAATTTATATGACAATAAATGATAATGTCACTACAAATAATGGATAAAGTTTCATGCTACATAGTACTATCTACTATAGTTATTTTATATTTGAAAATAATATAAAGTAAGTGATAATAAATTTATAATTATCTATTCTATATAGGTATGATTGTTCATATTATGTAGATTATAATTATAACTATTTTCAATAGTCTTGTATATTGATGCATTTTGTAGAAAATGGATACTATACTACATTGTTTAGAGCATGTTTTTAAGTCTGATCCATAGATTTTTAAACACTACTTCTATAATTTAAAGTGATAGATTTAGGATTTAAAACAATGTTCTTCAAAGAATTTTAACTTGGTTTTTTTCCTTAGGAAAACTGTCCATAATAATCAATTGTACTTGATTAATTATTAGAATCAAGTTTTAATTTATGAGAATGATTTAAAATTAGTTGATCAATTTGTTCATGGTTTAAGCTTACACACATTTTATTTCTATATTGTAAAGATTGTAATTGATTGAGAGAAGCTTGATTGAAGGATGCTCAATTACATAAATGCATCATACAAACTGATACGGGGCCTTGGGTTTACTTCAAAATATTTTTGCTTCACAAAATAGAGAGAGCAAAAATATGAATGACACGTAGGCTAAATTATCAAGCTAACGTTAATTAGTGTGTATATATATTTGCATTCATATGAATTTTACGATTAAAATATTTAACAAAGTACATATTACAAAAGTGTGTACAAAGGTAAATAAAAAAAAATCCTTTTTGTTTGATATCCACATCTTTACTTTTTGCCAAAATTGGTTGATGTTTTTGCAACAAAAAAATTCATTAATGTGATTGCGGTTGTTTACTTATGTTTTAGAAGGAAATATAGAAAAGAAAATCAGATAATTAATTCGAATTTCATAATTTTCGGTGCTATATGACTCATATATATCAACAATATGTGGTATTGACTTTTTTATCCTTATTTATATTATTTGTTTAAATAATTTGAAATTTTCCTCATTCTATATATAACATTCAATTTATATTCCTAGTAATAAGAAATTAACAAATAAATATAGCACATGTATTATAAATCTAAATTAAAACTAAATGACTATATATATATATATATATATATATATATATGTATATATTATATCATTATAAGTTATTTCTAAATTGAGCTTGTTCTATTCTATATTTTTATAAAACTAAAAAAAATAAGTTGTATAACAATTTCTATAAAGTGAAGTTGTTATACTTTCATAGTAATTATATATTTTAAGTACATAAAGATTTGATCCAAAATGTTTAAACATATGACTCATAAGCAACGATCTAGGTTGTATATAAACCCGTGGTATTACCTATTTGTGTACATATATTTCCAATATAAACACCATTTTCCTATAAGGCTATGTCCAGTTCACGTTATTTTTGCTTATTTCAGATCAGATCAGATCAGATCAGAAAAAATAAGTTCAGATCAGATTAGATCAGATTAGATCAGATCAGTTCAGATCATGCTTATATTTAAAAGTCATTATTACTATTAAATATATTTCATTACATATTAGTAATAATTATAATAATTGAATATTAATAAAGTACTCATTGAGACGAATCAAACAAGACCCCACATGACTATATTTTTTCTTGTATATTGAAAAAAAATCTAAAAAATAAAATCTTGTAAATCAGATCAGATCAGATCAGAAAAAATAAGTTCAGATAAGATCAGATAAGTTCAGATAAAAAAATTTCAGGTGAACTAAACATAGCCTAATTAGGAAGATGCATCTATTCAAAAAAAAAAAAAAAAAAAAAAAAATAGGAAGATGCACCAAAGAGCATGTAGCTCTCTATAGAGTATAGACCTACTACCAAACGACAGTTTCCACAATGTAAAACAATAGTTTTGATTTTTGCTTAAAAAAAAAAAATCATCAAGACAGGCATAAGCTTACTAAACTGACGCAACATCTGAAAAAGAAGCTTTACAAAGCTTTTTCAAATCACTAAAACTAATTAGGATGATAGCTTTCCATAATTTGGCATCTTATTTTTTAGATCTTATACATATTTTGTAGAAAGAGACCTCTAGACAAATATAAATTCTCACACGAAAAAGAATAAATAGATTTAATTATTTTCTTATGGTTTTTAAATAATGTAGATGATAATGTTCTTTTTGTTTTTGTTTTTTAAACCTTAGGTACATGATGATATTCTTCCTTTTTGTTTAGATTTTTCTTTTTGTGTGTAAATGACTATATGTGTTTCTGTCAAGGGACTAACTCAATCAAAAGCTGAAACTGATGGTTGAGGCCCCAAGAATAGATCTATACTCTATCATGCTCCCTCACGCAAGAGCCCTTTGGGCTTGAAGTGTGGATGCAGCACAGGCCTCCCTCATACCTGGCGCGAAATATTCCACCGAGAAAGGAGGGGTGAATGAGATTCGAACCCGTGACCTTTTTGTCACGCTGACTCTTGATACCATGTCATGGGATCAACTCAACCAAACGTTTAAGCTGATGGTTGAGGCCCCAGGAAGATAGGAATAGATCTATACTCCATCAGTTTCTTTCTATTTAAGAGTGTTTTTTTTTTTTAATTTTAGTTGTATGTTGTTATACTATATGTTTCTTTACCAACTTTTATTCTTTGCTTCATAGATTACAGTAGTTAGTTAGACCATTTCTTCAATTATGAAATAGGTGTTCCCTTAACTTAAAAATTACGTAATTATTATTTTAAATGTACCTTCTTCTACTATTTTTTATGGCCCATATTTTTATTATCTAAACATGTTGTTCTTACCTATAAAGTACGTATGTTCTTCAAATTTTGATTATATTCTTTTGATTACTACCAATGTTATTTTTAGAATAGAGATTAGACTTGTTCTATGATTTTAAACTATTTGTTCTTTTTCCTGTTATCTTATACTTTGAAAATTGAATATATATCAGACATATTATCTGATGTTATACTGTGTGTTTTGTTATCTTTGATGTAGTTCTTCCATTTTGTTTTTTCCCTGCATATTGAGAAATTTAAAAGAGAAAATGGAAATAAATTGATAAATTTTTAAGATATATTGAAGAAAGAAAATTAACAAAGCTAAATAAAGATTTGCCAATCATAACAATTAATACATGGAAATACACATCAAAAAATACTATGGAAAATAGGGGTGGCCTATTATTCCAAAGTTCCAATAACAACTTATAAAAGTGAAGATAATATAGATATTTGTAATCTAACTACAATGTAGTATGCACCTAAGCATCAAAACTCCAAAAGGTCATCTTCCGGACTTCCACTATTCAACGACAGTTATCAACACATTATAAATGTGAACTGTAGAAGCATATAAAGTTCATAGTTGTTCGGAGAACACACCATTAATCCATAACAATGACATCTTTTAAGGCAGACTCCTTCGTTTTACTCCTATATATTCCTGCCCCATTTCAAATAAATTTAAGGTGGCCGGATGTATGATATTTTTTTGGAATTAAGTATGACAAATTTCCGGTTCACTTATATAAACATAAAACGTGTATAATTGCCTAATTAACTCCTAAAATCATGTCTTATAAAATCGTGGTTATTATGTTTAATTTTTAATTTTGAAAATTTAAACATATTTGATATCTCATAGTTTTAATCCAATCATTTAGTCTTGAAATCGTGGCAATCACATAAATTATAAAATTGGATCACATAACCATATCTAGTCCTAAAATTGTGGCAATCAAATGATAGTAAATATCTATTATCTATTATATAAGGGAAGGGGGAGCAATGATGTCCTCTTTTGAAATGTCTATTTTGCCCCCCTTCCCTTTCTAAATTACAAAAGGAATGTCAAAATCAAAATTGACACTCAAAGAAAACTAATGAAAATTAATTTACAACACTCACTCACAAATCACTTAAAAGAAGAAACTTTAAAAATCACTCATACAATTGAGAAAATCACGTTATAAAAATCACGCAAATCACTCAAATAATCGGGAAATTTTATTAAAACTTAAAATTAACATACAAACTAAAACTAATAACCTAGAACGTCAATACATACAAAAACATTTACAAAAATTTACATACAAATCACTATTCTCAAGAACCATTCACAATTAATGGTGGGTCATGATAAAACTAGAGGTGTATTTGTAGTGAAATCGGAATTTAGAAGTCAGACAAGGAAAAAAAATATTTACTTTTTTATAGTGTTTAGAATTTAGCAGTATTGTACTTAATTCAAAAATCAACTAAAAAATTATAATATGAAAAATCATAAATAAATTATATAAAATTTCTATTATGTTCATAGAATTTAACTTTGAAAAGTAAAAAAAAGAACAAAAATAATGGTGAGAGACTTAAGTGACAGAAACTAAACCAATCAAATTTTGCAAATAAAAATAATTATACTTCATATGTCTAATGTTCAAATTTTGACTCTTATGTCGAAGAAAATCGAGTTTTTGTTTCAAAAAAAATTCAAACACGCATCGCGTGCAAAAAATTCTAGTGTTATAAATCTGTGGTTATCATGTCTAATTGTCTAATTAACTCGAAAAATCATGTCTAACTTAGGTAATATGTATACTCAAATGTAGAAGGCCGGATTTAGTGTACATTTACTAAATAATTAAGATTTTCGAATTCTTCTTTTCCATTTCATAGAAATTACCTTATTTAGTCTTTAAATCATGGCAATCACATATTAAACTATGCAAATTGTATCACATAATCTTATTTATTCCTAAAAATGGGGCAATCAAATGATTTAAATCTTATAAAACCGTGGTGATTATGTCTTATTTTTCGATTTCTTAGTTGATATCTCTTAGAATTAAATACAATGATAAATATTGGAAAACTTTAAAATTGACAAACTGATAAGTTTGAATACTATTTCTTACACTGATAAATAATTTTATTCTTATATAGCGAATACTATCTCTTACAAAACCATTACACCGTACAACTTACTGATTGATAATTGTAGTCGAATTGATTACAAAAATCGGCATAATGTAACTATTATTCAGCAAAATATATTAAAACTATTATAAATAGGAACTAAATTAAACAAAAGTGGTATATGAATTTAAAAATACTAACTAAAATACTAATAAAAAAAACATAATATATTATATAGATGATAACAAAAGATACAACTAAGATAATCTAAGAACAAATCTACTAAAACTAAGAGCAACTAACATAATCTAAGATAACAAAACACCCGACTAAAACTAAGAAAACTCAAATTGATAAAAACTACAAACTTAATTATATTTAAAGGCTGCAGTAGTCATAGATTTTAACACTGTAGCCATAGATGTATGAACCCCTCAAATATATAATTTGATCAAAGATATCATGATCTAATGATTGTACAATGATTTTCAGAAAGCAAACATACTTATTTTCTATGAAATGGCAATGAAGCATTTCACGCTAATTATGAGCCTTAAATTTTAAACATAAATTTACATAAGATAAATGTATCCTTCGACCTTCTTTAAGTATGGATCTTTTGTAAATCGATATTGAAATAGAATGGTATAATGCTCAATATGATCAAAACAAAAAAAAAAAAAAAAAATGAATATTTAGTACTGAACAACAAACTTGACTTTGATACGAAAATATGCCACCACTCAATAAAATGTATTGTACTTTAATAACAGTAGTATACTTTAATTTCAAATATTTTTGTAAGTGCATAAAAAAAAAAACCTCTCTTTGAATGCATTAAGTTATGGAATATCCTTGTTGATAAACAATCAAAATCCGTAAAGCAAATTCGAGGCTAAAACCTTCCCTAGAATTTTTTGTGAAAAAATTACACTAACTTCATATTTGGAGACAAACTATATTGTATTTTACAGCATTAAAACTAACAGAAAGTTTGAAAATGTCATAATATCATATGCCAAGCATATTTAATATAATAAAAATAAAAGAACTTTATTGTAAGTTACTTAAAAATATAGAGACATTTACATCTTATGATGAACACAATCAAAATATACTTTATTGATCTAAAATGAATCTATTACATATTTTTCCACATTTGGGAAAAAAAAGGAGAAAAAGAAACCTATATTTTCTTTTCTTCTTTATGTCGTGGCTCTATATAATAGTAATGTCTTGTTATCAAGAAATCATGCTCCATCAAAAAAGATTAAAGACTTTGATGATTATTTTCTAGAGGATGACCAAGCCTAAAGAACCTCAAATCTTCCTCCTCTTCTACTCGTCTTCATCTCCTTGTTCCCCTCAATTCCTTTTTTTTTTTTTTTAAGCAAGTGAAGGTGTCAACTTTTTTCTATTTCTAAATCTAGAATCACCCATCAAAGATTAAATCTTTGCTCAGCCAAAATTCCATTAATATCTTTCAATGGTTTTAGAAACTCCACAATAGGAGGAACCTCAAATGTCTTTTTGTTTTGGTTTCTCAGTTGCTGCTGCCTTGCATTTCATCTCTTCTCTGCGTTGTTCCTGCTATGCGGTGTTGCTGGTGTTGCTGGTGTTGCATCGTCGCCGGTGTTGTCGACGCTCAGGCTGGCTGCCGCCCTGCACCAGTTTGTTGTTGCTGCTGCTGTTGATTATTCTGTTGTCCGTTACATATATAAGCTTCAATTCTTGCTCCTCTCTTTCGTGATTTGTTAAACCCAAAGTCAATAGTTTGCTAAATTTATATTATATAAAAATATATTAGATGAAGGACGAGAAAGAGGAGTGGAGGAGAGAGATTGTGCATCATTATCTTCATCTTCCGAAATTGTGTTTGCTACTCGTAAATTTCTCCAAATAAATCACCTTAAACTCGTATTAGTTAGAAATTTTCGCACTTGGCAAGCATCCCAAGCCCAACACATCCATATCCAATAAACTTATACTTGCTACACTTCCTGTAGGGAATTACAAACAGTTTAGTCCATGATTCAAAATTTATATACTTCTCCATCATCCAAATCTCCATTATATAAGCATTTCAAGGAATATGGCATGAATCCATTATATAAGCCTTTGCTTGAATTTTCATGAAACCCATTAATGCTGCCAATTTGTTTGATGGAGATATATAATCATGCGTGATTGAGCAGATCATGTGTGATTGCATGATAAAACTTATTAACGACATGAATCATTGGCCGAGATTCACGAAAATCATTTTCTCAATTATCATCTACATATATCTAATATATCATTTAAAAATATGGGCTTTAATCAGTTCAGTTCAATTCAGCTCTAATCAGTTCAGTTCAATTCACTTCAGTTCAGCTCCAATCAGTTTAGTTCAGTTCAGTTCAGCTCAGCTCAATTCTTTTATAACCATTTTGTTAAATATTATTATTATGTTGGTATAATTTATTTTACTAATTATTATTATTATTTATTTTTATATCATTACTACTCCCTCCGTCCAGAGTGCCCATTTCTCCAATGCACGTTTGCCAATGCACGTTTTGTATCGTTAATATCTTTAATTTAATTTTAGTAAAAATTATAAAAATTTGATTTTCTTAATGTACGTAATGAGACGAATCAAACAAGACCCCACATGACTATGTTTTTTCTTATATATTAGAAATATTTTTTGAGAGCTTTCTTTACCTTTGAATAGTGTCCAAAAAAGAAATGGGCACTCTATTAAGGGACGGAGGGAGTATTAAGTATTAAGTATTATTATTATTTTTTGAGGGGAAAGAGAAGTACATTAGTCAAAGGGACAAAGTGTCCATAAGTACATAAGGTGTTACAGTACTAGGGCAGTGATGCTCCCAACATTGCTCAACACTAAAAGGCACAACTCTAGCAAGGTTATGGGCAACAGTATTCCCATCCCTTTTAACATGAGAAAAGAAACAGAAGAAAATGCATTACACATAGAAAGAATATCCCCAAGTATTGCATCCAAATCCGAGAAGAAAATTGCTGCTTTCGATAACCTTTTCAATGCTAGCAGAGAGTCGGATTCAAAAATCACATCACCCTATCCATGAGCTTTGGCCAAGCGGGTTGCCATATACATGGCCTTGCATTCAGCTACCTCGGGGGGCCAGTAGGCACGCACACGTCTAGTTGCAGCAAAGCACACCTTACCTTCCGAGTTGCGGGCTATCACTCCAAGTCCCACCCATCCTTCCTCGGCCAAACTTGCATCCGTGTTCAATTTAATAGCGCCAATCGGGGGAGCAGACCATCGGCTTGGGCTCGTAGCCGCGGGGGAGCGCACTCCTCCATGAATCCTCACAGCATAGTTATTAAAATCATCAACTTGTTTCATAATTCTCTAGCCCACAACAGTGGCAGGGTGACTTGTATACTCAAAGACTTTCATGTTTCTTTCAACCCAAACGTTTCATAGGATATAACAACCCTTTTGAACCACAATTGCATCCATCTTACTCCATCTGACGAGGGTATCACACATGGCTTCATCTTCCACCCCTGGCAATAATATATGACAACCCAGCTCTTCCCATAACTTCAGCGACATCGGGCAGCGATAGAATAAATGTAATTGCGTCTCATCCTCTCTAGTACAACAGGGGCACCCTGCTTCGTCGATGAGGTGGCGTCTCTGAAGTACTTTCCTCATTGGGAGCGAACTTGTGCAGGCACGCCACAGGAAATGACGTACCTTAGGCGACACATTTAAGCTCCATAAAATATTCCACACCCTATGAAAATCATCCAGGTTCCCCCCTTTTCCCAACATATAAGCAGTTTTCACCGATAATTGCCGTCCTTAGAGTATGCCCAAGTTAAGTCATCCTGTAGACATCTAGTGCTTAAAGGAATGGTCAGTATACATTGTTGGTCACGTTCATTGAAATGGCTCTCAATAAGTTCCACATTCCACTCCTTCCTTTCAACATCCATTAAATCTCTCACCACTTCTAGTCCCTCCACTCGAGCACTTTTGATGAATCTACCTTCTTCATCCCCCACCCATGGTGCACTCCATATGTCAATTTTCGTGCCATCTCCAACTCTCCAAATCAGACCCTCCATTACCAAGCTCTTCGCACCCCAAATACTCCGCCACGAATAGCTAGAAGAATATCCTAACCTTGCTTGACAAACATCACCATGAGGATAATACTTGGCACTCATTACCCGACTCAAAAGTGACTCCTTGTAATGTAATAAACGCCAAACTTGTTTTCCCAACAAAGCATCATTGAAAACTGCAAGGTCCTTGAAACCCAAACCCCCCCATACATTTGGGTTTGCACATTTTTTTCCCAACTTAGCCAATGCATTTTCCATTCGTCCCCTCGCCTTCCCCACCAAAATCGAGCCATAGCAGAGTGGATTTCTTGTATAACAACACCAGGGAGCTTGTAGACTCCTATCATATATGTAGGCAAAGCTTGGATAACAACCTTGATAAGGATCACTTTCCCAGTGCAGGACAACAACTTTTCTTTCCAACCCCTCAATTTCTTCCACATTCTATCTAAAAGTTCCCGAAAGAGCACTTTCTTTGATCTCCCACCGAGAGACGGGATACCAAGATACTTCTGGTGTCTGTCAACATGCCTCATATGGAGAAGATTAATCAATTCTTCTTTTTTCCCACAGCTTACGCCTTTACTAAAGGATACTTCCGACTTTTCATAATCAATTTTCTACCCCGATGCCGCTTCATATTTGTTGAGAATATCAACTATTGTCAAGCATTCCTGTCGGGTAGCCCTTGTAAAGAGAATACTATCATCTGCAAAAAGAATGTGGGAGATTTCTGGACCATTTCGGCTTGCTCTCGCACCATGAATATCATTCGTAGCCACCTTTTGTTGAATCATCTGAGAAAAAGCATTAGCAACCAAGATAAATAGGAACGGAGATAAAGGATCACCCTGACGCAATCCTCTGGAGGGAGTCACCGAACCACATACTCGTCCATTAATAACGAAGGAGTATGATACAGTTGAGACACAACTCATCACCAGATTAACCCATCTTCCATCAAACCCCATTGTCAGCAGAAGCTTCCTGAGGAGACCCCACTCCACTCTGTCGTAGGCTTTACTCATATCAAGTTGCATCGCAATCAAGCCTTTCCTACTATTATTCCGCCTCTTCAAAGTATGAAAAATCTCCAGAGCAATGAGAGAGTTATCCGAAATCATTCGTCTAGGGACAAAGCACTTTAATTCTCAGATACGGTTGCAGGGAGGAATTGTTTGAGCCTCAGAACAAGAGCTTTAGAAGCTATTTTGTACAATACATTACATAAATTGATAGGCCGAAATTCATAAACAACAGTTGGAGATTTAACTTTAGGAATAAGAGCAACATTGGTACAATTAACATCTCCTGGGCAAGAAAAGTTATGTAAAATATTGCTAATATAGGTAAATACCTCGTCGCCAATGATATGCCAGAACCTCTGATAAAAAATAGCATGCATCCCATCATGCCCAGGAGCCTTACAAGGGTGCATATCACTCAATGCAGCATAAATCTCTTCTTTTGTGTATGAGCGAAGCAAAATGTCATTGTATTCCTAGGTTACAGACGGCCTCACATGCTTTACAACTTCTTGCAGATTATCTCTAGATGGTCCAGACGAGGTAAAAATCGTGTCAAAGTATCGATCCACCTCCCTCTCAATATTCTCTTCCTCCGTTTGCCACACACCATCTCTATCCTTTAACCCATGAATATAGTTCCTCTTTTTCCGCTGAGACGCCTTATGATGGAAATAGGCAGTGTTCCTGTCCCCATCCTTTACTTCCGCAACTCTCGAACGAAGGTACCAGTAAGCATCATTCTTAGCATGTAAACCATCAAGCTCACTCTCCAAAGCCACACAAAGATCACAATTCTCCCTCGAAGTCAGGCCCCTCTACGCCTCATGAATTTTTTTCTCAACTCCAGCAATTTGCTTTTTTAAATTCCCGAAACTCTTCTTACTCCACCCTTGTAAGTCTCTCGCCACCGCCCCCAATCGCTCAATAATGTGCTCGCCCTCCGCTGCTCCCCAAGCATTCTTCACTACCTCCTCACAAGACTCATCTAACAGCCACCCAGTCTCAAATCTGAATCCCCGACTTCCCCTTACTCGATCCCCACCACTATTAGCACTCTCTTTTAATACCACCGCTACATGGTCCGAGCTGTATCTGACCGAATGCTCGATGAAAGCCTCTGGGAATAAATCCAACCAACCACGGGATATGATAAATCGATCAAGTCTATCTCTAATTCTCTTCTTCGGACTTCGAGCCCTCTCCCAAGTGTACCACTTCCCCACATATCGTAGTTCACCCAACCCACAATTCGCCATCACATCACGAAAACCCTCCATGGCCCTCCTATTTCTGTTCGAGCCCCCCTCCTTCTCATCATAACTCAAAATTTCATTAAAATCACCACCAAAAACAAACGGCCCCTGATACTCCTCACATATATTTTTAATCAACGTCCATGTTTTTTGTTTATTTTCCTCCTCTGGCCACCCATAGATCCCCACAAATCTCCAAGTTTTATCACCCCTACTTACCACATCACCACAAATATGATTCTGGGAACACGAGACCAAAGAGAAAGAAATAGTCTCGTCTTCCCAAAAAATGCAAAGACCTCCTGCTCTACCCACACTCGATACACCATACGCACTGGAAAACCCCAAAATCTCCTTTTTTTGCTCCACAATATTTTTTGTAACCTTTGTTTCCGACACGAAAAATATGTCGGGGGTATACGACTCATAAAGTGGTCTCATCTGTCGAACCGTCCAAGGGTTACCCAGTCCTTGACAGTTCCAACATAATATTTTCATATTATTATTATTGTTGTTGTTGTTGTTGTTTCTATATATTATTTTGTTTATTATAGCTTTACTCATTATTATTAGGAGGAACATGGTTTAGGTCAAAGCACAAATAAACCCACATTTTTAGCCCATAAACCAATCAAATCGCGTCAAGACGGTTTATAATGTAATTTTCGCGGTCCAACCCAATCATCATTTTTATTACTAAATATTATTATATTATTAAATCTAATTATTAAAATATTAATATTAATTTACTTCTTAGATATTATTGTTATTATATATCATCATCAAGTATTAATATATTAATAAAAATAATATAAATAATTATTATTAATTATCATTATTATCATTAATTATTATTATTATTAATTTATGATTATTAATATTATTTATTTCTAACTATCATTTAAAATATCCAAAATATTATAATTCATTATTATTACTTATCATTATAATTATTATTTAATATTCATATTATTATTGTTTAAATATTATTTATATATTTATTAAATTCATTTTAATTCAATTTAATTCAATTCAATTCAATTCAGTTCAGTTCAGTTCAATTCAGTTTAGTTTAGTTCAGTTCAGTTCAGCTCCAATCAGTTCAGTTCAATTCAGTTCAGTTCAGTTCAGTTCAGTTCAGTTCAGTTCAGCTCCAATCAGTTCAGTTCAGTTCAGTTCAGCTATTTTATGCCGAAGAGAACAGGCCCTAATTGGGTTTTTCTCCTATAAAATTATAAGAAATCCGAAATTCTTTATTAAAGATTGATTGAATCAATCACTAAAATCACTTCTTCCAATTTAGCAATGATTGAGATTTAGGTGATCACTAAACCCGAAATTCCTTATTAAAGATTGATTGAATCCATCACTAAAATCACTTCTTCCAATTTAGTAATGATTGAGATTTAGTTGATAAAGTTGCAAATAATTTAACATTGTAGTTGATTCACATAAGCATGATTTAAAAAGGTTTAATATCTTTTTGGCCATATGCATTGAGAATTGAGTGACACGTTGCAAATTTGGTTAGTTGGACATTGTTTTAAGTTTCTAAACAGACACATGAGATTCGATTTATTTTGAAGGGCAAAATTGATTGTTAAATGACGAGAGTACATAACTGACACGTAGGAGAAAATTTTCCAATTTTATTAGTTTGGTGTTAATGCAAATATAAATTTAGCTAACTCGTGGCACTTGGGTGAACAATTGGCAATAATGATGGCACCAATTTGGGACACACACGAGTGAAGTCAAATGAGCCTAGCGTGACTCGACTTATTAGTTTACTTATTGCTGAACTCTGCACCTGGATAATAGCCCAAAGAGTTTATTCAATCTATTTTGGGTCCAAGCACCAATAGAAAGATAATGCAAGTGGACCATGATACTAAAATCCATGCCCTTATATACCACATGCTCATTTGCTCACACTATAAATAACAAGTCATGTTCGTTCTCATTTGGCTCAAACAATCCATATGTTCATGGGCGGGGCAAATATAATGGAAGCCTTATATACTTTCTTAAAATGGGCCATGCATATGTAGTTTACATAAGACATAAGATTCTCAATTAAAAAAATTACTTTTATATTAAAAATAATATCTAATTAAATCATATAAAAATAATTTAAACACGTCTACTCAAAGAGCTTTGCTCTTTTTGCACATTTAGAAAAAAAAAATCACCAACAACACATTATAAATCAACAACTAAAACTGAGACCTGTAGAAAGAAAAAACAAATACATTAAGAAATTTAATATTATTGATTGAATCACATAAAAATGAAAGTAAAATAATTCGGAAAAAAATTAGCAAGATTGCTTTGCTTCGAATCAATGGCTTAGATCAGAGTTCAAGGTAGTAGTATTACATCATTGAATTTCGATATAAATTGAATTTCGCTTGGTACAATTGCTTATATAGGGAAATTAGGGAGGTGAATGATGTCCATATATCAACTGTCGACGTTTTAATATTCAATTTCATGAAATAGGTGAAGATTAAACCATGGTAATGAAAGTTAAACTCACCCATCTCCGGCAAAGTTTGTTCAATTCAAGTTTAAGAGTAAATATTATTGGTAAATTGCAAAAATATGGGAGGATGAGTAGAGATTAATGAGAGAGATTTATGAGGAGAGAGAGTTGGAAAAAGAGTAGCCATTAACGGAGAAATTGGGAATATGAAGCTAGATTCATCCTGGGTAAAATAACCTACGCGTGGTATGATTGTGTAGCCGTGTTTTATTTCGCCTACATGGGATGAGCGCATATTAGATTTGACTACTCACTGTAAAGGTTTTGTTTTCTAAATTGTTTGGAAGTCGCCAACTAGTCTTTAAAGGAAAATTCATAAACCTAATTGTATATGGGAAATCGTAGGGCCAAAAATTAGGGACTTATCGAATGTAAATTTCCCCGTCTAGACTCCATAGATGGTTAAAATGAACCAAAGATTGAGTTCGAAGGTGATTTTACAAACATAGTCAGAAACCATGTTGCTCATTGCTGGCCTCTACTAAATATTGATTCATGGCAACGTTTGTATAAAAGAGTAACCAAATAATGTTTTAAGCACCCTAAAATAATTAGTCTAGGTCGGTTCAGGAAACACATAAAAGACTATTTTTTAGTGATACGTTATTATACAATCAATTAAAAAGGAACCTAGCAAGTTGTCCAAATTAATCGGATTAATGTTAGAACAATTCTCTAGGTCTTGATTGACAATAATAACATATTGATGATAAAAGCATTAAAGCAGGATAATCGTATAATATGTATTAAAGAATCAGGCAAGCATAAGATAATGTATGAAAATAAAGAAATAAAGTTTTACAATATACAATAGAACGATTTTATATTAAAGATCTACATCACGAAAGAAACAGTTAGTAACTTCAAAATAAAAAAATAGAAATTTATTCAAGGATCCTCAAGATTATACAGTGGCTTGGATCTGCGAGATTAGCAACCTTGGGGACGAGCAATTTTTAAACCTGAAAGTATGAATAACTGAAAGTATGTAGATTTGAATGTATTTGTGTTTGAAAGGTATTAGTTGTTGTAGGGAGGTTTTGTAGTTTGTAGAGAAGGTATTCGTAATATAAAAGTAGTGAGTTGTGTGTAAAATCTGTCCTGAAATACGAAAATTAGGTGTATTTATAGGAAAAATGACACTAGGCTTCACGCGCCAGGCCGCCAGCTTCGCCAAGCGTAGGCTAACGTGTCACACGCATGACACAGCATGCCCAATAGAAAGCGTACACGTAGTACGCGCTTTGAAAAGGACAAGAGAGAAAGGTTGTGCTTCATGCAGAACAGTAAAGATTTTTCCAGCTTTTTTTAGAAAACGTGTGTTAAAATTTTTTTTTATCCTTTAATTCTGTAAACCTGATTTTACAGGATAAAATCTGATTTTAACTATAGAAAATATATTTGAAAATATTTATTTATTAAAATAAACAATTAATTATTATTCAACAACTAATATGGCTTTTGAAAGGATTTGGCTCAAAATACAATTAATATCATGAATAACTAATTGGACTTTAAAACATTACTTTAATACTTTTCGAAATCGTTTTGGGATGACTTTTCAAACTGCTATGCCCTTGGATCGGATCAATTAAGATCGCGGTAATGTTTCATCATCAGATCCTTAAATGGAGAGACACAATTATATGTCAACAGAAACCCTCACTTTGACTTAGGTTCAGGAAATGAAAAGTCAAAGTACACGTTATCGGGAATGAGAATGATTCTAAACGCTCTTCAGTTCAGAATGATCTACATACGTCGGTCTCTATAAAATAATGTAAGTATGCAGGACAATAACTACAATTAATCTGATTACTTGCAAAAGAAGATGTTAGTAGATAGGTGCAACCAAATCAGACAAAGCACATAATGATGCTATAATGCAAACTTAGACTTTTTAAGTATGCACGAGACGCTATGCAAGGATTAAGGTTATGCAAAGCTAAGTGATGACACGTCATGCAAGGTCAGGGTTATGCAAGACTAAGATGTATGCAATGCAACATAAGGTCAGGGTTTTGCAAGGCTAGGACTTAGGAGATTTGGATATGTAGAATGATAGAATGATTAGAAATGAATAGAATTGTTGTATAATATGAGCACTATAAGAGGGGGGGGGGTTGAATTATAGTGAGAGAATAAGCTATACTTTTTGCGGAATTAAAAGTAAACTTGGGAACAAACAATGGGAACACGAGAGATTTTACGAGGAAAAACTTCCTAGGCCTAAAAGGAAGAAACAACCTCGACCACAAGGGATTTTAAACAACTTTCCACTATAATAGGCCAAAACAACTCTGATTACAACCTATTACTTTTCTCTCTATTCTCAACTTAAGTCACTCAACTCAAGTTCCCAACGACAGTTCCCACAACTGACGTTTTCTCTCAAACTTCACTCGAAGTTCCTTTCTCTTTCTCTTGCTTCACTCAAAGCTTTCTAACACTTACAAGAGTTCACTCAAACCATTTTTTACAAAAATACACTTTATAAAATAATGGAAGAGTAATAAACTCGATTAATGTAAGTATGAATTCTCTTAAGAAAAAGGCACTGACACTTTAGATAACTTAGGACAAATTAACTAAGTCAGGCACAATTTTGCTCAAATGAATTAGGCGCCTATTTATAGACAATTAAGACAAGACATGATCTCCACTAATTAAACCATTAACACATGATCTCCATGATGTTTAATTAATTAATTAAATTAATTATTCCATGTAATGTAAAGAATCCACTAATCCACAACTTCACTTCATGGAAGCAGTAACACATTACGTGGTTTTACAAAACTTGGTGATTAATTAAACTTATTTAATTAAATAAATACTTGGAGGATAATTAACTTAAGCCACTAAATCCACTAACTACATAAAACATGTAGCAGTAGGTTTAGGCGTGCAATCTAGATTTTAGGAAATAGATAAATAAAATACTTTAGCTAGTTTTTAGGAAAAATATCTTTTTCAAAATCTTTTATAAAACCGGAAAAAACAGTTTTTATAATTTAAAAATCCGAAACATTTAAAAATCGGAAATATTAAATTTTCGAAAACTAAATCTTTTAAATAAAATATAAAAGATAAAATATATATTCAAAAGATAATATTTGAAAATCAGTTAATTTAAAATCAGAAAATCTTTTTAAAATCTTTTCCTAACAAACTTAAACTAACTTCCTAAAATAATGGATCTTAGTCAAAATATCCCTAAAAACTCTAACAACTATATCGGGCACACATTTCACTTAGGCGCACAACATTAGTCACTTAGAAGTTCCTAAATTAGTTTTAAGTCTTGTTCCCTAATCTTTAAGTCTTGTTCCTTAGCCTTGTTCCTATAGTGCCAGGTCTGTTCCTTTCATGGGAACAGAACCAAGTTCCTTTGAGAATTCACCACGAACTTAATTAAGCTTTTACTCAACCTTAACAAGAAGATTAATAAATACCCTAATGTATTCTAATCTTCATTCCATTCTTGATTCTTCATCTCTCGAACATCTTTACTTCGCTCTTGATTAATTCTCCGCTTTAATCTTCAATCAAGTTGTAACACCCCCCAAATTACTCACTTTTAAAATAAATAATTTAATAAATAATATTTGAGTAATTTAGGAGTATTACCGCCACGTGACTAACACGCTTTCGGCAACCAACTACTAACTAACCAAAATAACTTGCAGCGGAAGACTTTAACCAAAAATAATAATACTTCTTTATTAATAAAAGTAAATATTGTCTCAATACTCAAAATAAATGAAACACTCTAATCTCGGTGAAGATCCCCTTCCTAGTATGCTCCCATGCACATCCAAAATTAACCTGCAAATCTGCTTACCAAAAAGGTAAACAGGGCAAAGCCAAATTAGAAAAAGAAAATACACGTCAGTATAAAACTGAGTACGAAATGTACTAGATAAGTAACACATTTGTTAGTTCGTAACAATTTTTCAATTCGAAAACTCCATCACCAATAATTCAAGAATAAACTGTTTTCAAACACTTAATAATAATTCAAGAATAACATTTTAAGAACAAACTCTTGCCAAACACTTGAATAATAATTCAAGAACAACCTTTTAAGAACAAACTCTTTCCAAACACTTGAATAGTAATTCAAGAATAACCTTTTTAAGAATAAACTCTTTCCAAACACTTGAATAGTAATTCAAGAATAACCTTTTTAAGAATAAACTATTTCTAAACAACTTGGATTAAAAATGATCCTGAAAACAATTCCTCTTCTTATCTCCCCTTCTATTTTGCTAAGTGTGCACACCCCCCAAGCTAGTCATCCCATCACGGAGCTATATCAAGGGGTAACTATAATTGCCAACAAGTGGACTTTGAATCTCTTGATATTAATCAAGCGGAAATAATAATAATATGACTTGTAAGTCATGAGTAAACCTCCTTCCTCATAAACAACTTTTTGAACATTCAAAGTTCATAAAAACCAATCAACCTTTCCTTGTAAAAATATTTATTTATTTCCAAAAAGGATAACAAAACTTCTATATAAAAATGATTGATAAAATCATTCATTCTTTTCACTTTCAAGCGTGAATAATAAAACATTGTAACCATTTTAAATCAAATTTCTAAACCAATCCAACCAATAAAATCATAAACAACTTATCATATAAACCACATTTTAAAAGATCTAGCTACATAACGTACCTTGATCTTGCACAAACTAATACTAGTATCTTCACTTATTCTTATACTTGAACTTTCTCATAGCCAACCAACAAGCAATCTACCACATGAACTTAATCATGAATTTAAACATGAATGATCTATCACGAGCATAATATTTTTGAGTAAGAAATATGAAAATATTTTTCTTAAACAAAAGAAAATTGAAACTTGAATAAGAAATATAAAACTAGAATACATAGGAAGAGAAAGAAGAACTTTGAAGTAAGAAATTATAGATTCTTCAAATTTGTTGTGTGGAAAAGATGGCTAAAGGTGTGGGGGTATTTATAGGAGTAGAATAGATAGTACTTAATTTTCAAAATTAAAGATTTTGTAACCTTCACCATAAATTAGGAGATTAAACCAAGATTTGTAACCTTCATCATAAATTTGGAAAACAAAACTCCCCCATTTACTTCACAATCCTGTCAAAAATAATGGCCTAAAAAAAAAAATTTTTTTTTTTTTTGGTTTTTTGAATAATTTTGACTAGGATTTTAAACCAAAAGTTTAACAAATCCAATTTTGGCGCCATATTCCCGCCAAAATAATTTAAAACCAATAAATATACTAAAATATCCTTTGCTTAAAATATTTATTTTAGAAAATAAATATAAAATACATATCTATTTATTTAAATAAATACTAAAAATACGGGGTATTACAGTCTACCCCCCTTAAAAGAAGTTCCGACCTCGAAACTTAAGGCAAAAAGTCATAATCACTTTCCAAAAACGAATTAAAATTCAAAATCGTAGTTTCTGACTCAAATGCTCAGACAAAAAGTCATAATCACTTTCCAAAAACGGATTAAAATTCAAAATCGTAGTTTCTTACTCAAATGCTCATGTGTAAAATGCATATAATGACTCAAAAATATGCTAAAATGCATAACTATAGTAAAAGCTAAACTCTATCGCATTCTACCCCCCTTAAAAGGAGTTACGACCCCGTAACTCGACAACTAACCTCGGAAAACAACGTCGGATATTTCTTGCGTATATCCGCTTTAACTTCCCATGTTGCTTCATCAATCTGATGGTTTGACCATAATACTTTGACTAATCTTACATCCTTAGTCTGAGTACTTCTAACTTTACTATCAAGGATTCTTACATGTCTTTCCTCGTAAGTCAAACTATCATTTAATTCAATGGCCTCAGGTTGCAGCACATGAGCACATCCGAAATATACTTCCTTAACTAAGATATATGGAAAACATCATCGACTCGACTTAAAACATTTGGCAAATGCAACTTATATGACACTTTTTTCGAACTTCTTTAACACCTCATATGGCCCGATATACTTTGGACTTAACTTTCGCTTCTTCCCAAATCGCATCACCCCTTTCATTGGAGATATTTTCAACAATACCTTCTCCCCAACCTGAAACTCTGTATCCCTTCACTTCAAATCAGCATAACTCTTAAAACCTTGATCTTTTCTTGAATCACTTTCACCTCTTTCGCCGTCTCTTTGAGGAATTCGGCTCCAAGCACCACAGTTTCACTAATATCATTCCAGCAGACTGGACGTCTACACTTCCGACCATATAAAGCCTCAAACAGAGTCATACCAATATACTTGCATGATGACTGTTTGTTATAGGAAAATTCTATCAAATCCAAGAAATCCTCCCACGAACCCTGATACTCCATAACACAAGATCGCAACATATTTTTTAAGTCTGGATTGTTCATTCCGTTTGTCCATCTGTAGTCAGATGAAAAGCTTTACTCAATAATAAATTAGTTCCCAAAGCCTTCTGCAAACTCTACCAAAATTTGATAAGAACCGTGAATCACGATCAAAAACAATGTCCTTAGGCACACCATGATACTTCACCACCCATTTCACATATGCTTTAGCCAATTGATCCATTGACCAAGTATTCTTCATAGGAATGAAAGTTGCTGATTAGCTAAACGATCTACCACTACCAAAGTTGTATCATTTTCATCCTTAATTCTTGGTAATGTAGACACAAAATCCATTGATATAGAATTCCCATTTCCATCACGGAATATCCAGGGGCTGAACATCCTTTGTGATCTCTTGTGCTCAAACTTGACCTTTTAGCATGTGAGACACTTAGCCACGAACTCTGCTACCTCTCGCTTCATGTTTGGCCACCAAAACATTTGCTTCATGTCCTTATACAACTTATCAACACCTGGGTGTACTGAATAAGGTGAGCTATGAGCTTCTTCCATTAATTTCCGCTTCAACTCATCTCTATTATTTGGTATACACCACCTTCCTTTGAACCAAATACTTCCATCATCGGCTATTTGGAAATTCGATACCTGACTATCCTGGATCTTCTCTCGAATCTTTTCTAACTTTTCATCCTTTGATTGACCTTCCCTAATCTCATCATAGATTGAGGGTTGAATCGACAAAGAACCCAATAATTCTTCAACACCTCCTTCTTCTATTACTTCCAATGACATTTTCTAGAAACTCGACACATAACTGACTTGGCAACACTATAGCATCAACTGAATGACTCGACTTTCGACTTAATGTGTCAGCAACAACATTAGCTTTCCCTTCATGATACTGGATCTCTGGATCATTATACTTGATCAACTCCAACCACCTCCTCTGCCTCATGTTCAACTCCTTCTGAGTGAGAATATACTTTAAGCTCTTATGATCCGTGTACAACTTACACGTTTCCCCATACAAGTAGTTCGCTATAACTTCAAAGCAAACACTATTACAAGTAATTCAAGATCATAGGTTGGATAATTCACCTAATATGGTTTTAACTGCCTAAAAGAATAAGCAATGACTTTCCGGTTCTGCATCAATACACACCCTAAAGAAAATTTCGAACCATCACTATAAACATCATACTGCTGACGTTCATTAGGTAGAGCCAAAACAGGTGTTGTAGTCAACCTTTCCTTCAACACCAAAAAAAAACTTCCTCACACCCTGGATTCCTAACAAACTTACATTCTTCCTTCATCAGGCTAGTCATTGGTCTCGAGATATTCGAGAAATCCTTTACAAATCTTCGATTGTAACCAGCTAACCCAAGAAAACTCCTTATATCACACACTATCTTTTGTATTGGCCACTCACGCACCGCTTGAATCTTAGCAGGATCTACTGAAACTCCATCCTTTAAGATAACATGTCCTAAAAATGCAACCTTATCCAACCAAAAACTCACACTTAGAGAACTTAGCGTACAACTTATGCTCTCTTAGGGTGGACAAAACTTCCCTCAAATGCAGTTCATGACTACTCCTAACCTTCGAATATATCAAAATATCATCTATAAACACAACCATATATTTATTCAAGCATGGCCTGAAAATCCTATGCATCAAATCCATGAACATTGCAGGTGCGTTATTCAGACCAAATGGCATCACTGTGAACTCATAGTGACCATGACGCGTCCTAAATGCAGTCTTAGAAATATCACCCTCAGCAATCCTCAATTGGTGATAACCTAACCTCAAATCTATCTTCGAGAAAATCCCCACTCCTTTCAACTGATCAAATAAATCATCTATTCTCAGAAGTGGATACTTATTCTTGATCGTCACATTGTTCAACTCCCGATGATCAATGCACAACCTCAAACTACCATCCTTCTTTTTCACAAACAATACAGGTGCATCCCAAGGAGACGAACTAGGTCTTATATACCATTTTTCCAATAACTCCTCCAACTGAACTTTTAACTCTTTCATCTAAGCTGGAGCCATTCTATAGGAGCCTTTGAAATAGGTACGGTTCCTGGCATCAAGTCTACGATGAACTCAAGATCCCTAACCGGTGGCACACTCGGTATCTCTTCAGGAAACACATCAGGAAACTCAGATACGACCGGGATTTCCCTATTCTCATCTTCCTTTTCAATCCTCTGAACTCCACATAAGAATAATGGACACCCTTTCTTCACATAAGATTGAATTCTCATCGCAGACATTATCTTCATTCCCTTCTCATTCCCAAGCTTCCTATAAGTCACCCTTTCTTTCTTGGGACCGACTAAGGACACCTTCTGGTCCTCACAATCAATCTGAGCCTTGAATCTTCCCAACCAATCCATCCCCAAAACCACATCGAGGTCTGACAAATCAAACTCAACTAAGTCGGATGGAAAGTTCACCCCAACTATCACTAAAGGTACTTGATTATGCAACCTAGTACAATTAAACATTTTCCCTGATGGCAACGCAATTTCCAAAGAAATAGACACTGGACTGCTTAACTGGAGCTTGTGTACTAAAGTGCTAGAAATAAATGAATGAGATGCTCCTGAATCAAATAACACTTTGACAGACAAGGAATTAATGAAAAAGGTTCCAACTACTACCTCAGAAACATTCTGAGCCTCACGGCGGTTCATGATGAAAATCTGCCTTTAGACTGATTCTCCATCCCTGGTTTAACACCAGCACTGGAAGAAGCTAACTTCTGTTGATCATTCTGAGGTGCCTTACTACTCGGGTCAGGTTTGACTGCAGGTTCTCCACCAGCTTTTCTAAAGCACTCATACTCACGGTGCCCCAATTTATGACAATAATGGCATGTCACCAAGTTGCCTTGACAATCTTTTCGAGGGTAGTTCTTATCACACCTTTTGCAGAAAAAGGGTTCGCTCACTTTCTTCCCATTCCCTTGGCTCCCATTAGGCTTCTGACTAGGATACCTATTGTCTTTTCAGTTTTGTGAAATCCACCATTAGGCTTAGGCTTCTTATCTTCAATTTGTTGGTTCCCATTGTTGTTATACTTCCTCTTTTCCCCAGAGGAAGTTCGTGCAATCTTCCTTCCTTTAATCCCATATAAGTGAGCAGCTCTACCATAAATTTCATCAAGAGTCTCAAAGTTACTCCTCCCAACTTACTTTGGAGAGTTAAGGTTAACCCTTGCTCAAACCGTTGGGCCTTCAAAGTCTCAGATGGTACTATCTCAGGTGCAAACCTCATTAACTCCAAAATTTGTTATAATACTCATTAACAGACATAGTCCCTATCCTCAAATTGGTGAACTCCATAGCCTTTTGCTTCCTTAAGTACGCAGGATAAAACTTAGTCCTCAGGGATTCTTTAAACTTGTTCCACCTGAAGTCCGGATCCTCTAAAAGATCATCTTTCCTTTGTTTCCACAATAGGTCTGCCTCATCTCTCAAATAATAAACAACATTATTAACTCTAAGGTTTTCAGGGCACACTATGACATCAAAAAGCTTATCAAATTCTCAGATCCAGTTTTCTAAACTAGATGGGTCCTCTTTCCCATGGTAAGTCGGAGGTTTGACAGCTGCTACCCTCTTAAAGACCTCACCAAAACTATCGGTCTCACTCTGCTTGGTTGCTTGATTAGCTATCACTTGAGTGATGTTTTCAGTTATCTTTGTTAGCCTTCTAACCATAGAACTTATACTCCTTCTCCTTCTTTCTGCCATTCTACTAGATATAAGGGTGTTTGAGGATAAATCTCAACTAACATTCATAGAATAGTTGTGTAACTACCAAAAAAATTAATAAATAACCATGCCGGTATAACTAATTCAAAACATAGCAATCACATATTTCATATATCACGGCCAAATATGAAGCCTTATTTATAACAACTACTAGAATATTTGAGCATATCAAAATATTCTTAAGACAACTAGAACGTTTCATGACCAAAACAAAATATATATGTCTACGATCTGAAAACTTTAAACTCTGGTACGTAGTCTGTCTAAATAACATTCTCCAAACTCATCAATGGCCATATAATCAGACTGGCCTGAGTATTTTCGAAAGGTAAAAAAAAATACACATAGTACTACTATTTGCTCGCCAATGCAGCATGACTTCTTGCTTATCCCAATAGGGAATAACATAAACTTTTTCCTTAACTTCCAACAACGATCATATAAAGAAAAAGAAATTGAAATATTACAAGTACATCATCATAAAAGTAATACTAATATATGATAACTAAATATATATAGTTTAAGATTTGTACTAGATGCACCACTATAACTTAAAATATTTATTTCAAAAATTTTAAAGTGTACTTGATTTCAAGATATAGAATAGCCAAGGTGATTATAGCTCCCAGGTAAGGAAGTTACCCACAGCGTCGGGGAGAGCCTTCCTAATCCTAGACAGAGCTTGTCACCCCAACATATCTACACCCTTCATCTTTCAAAATAAAAATAATAATATAAATATATATATACCTTTTTGTGGTACAACAAGATGCATCTATACAAATCGTCAAAAAGAAAACAATTAAGCTTAACAAAAACATTTTAGAATGCAAATGCGAAACTCTTATCTACCCATCCTATGTCTACCCATCAATTTTAATATTCAACTTTTATCTTTTCAAGACCTGAAAAACTGATACCACTTTGTAACACCCCCAAATTACTCACTTTTAAAATAAGTAATTTAATAAATAATATTCAATTTAGGAGTATTACCGCCACGTGACTAACACACTTTCGGCAACCAACTACTAACTAACCAAAATAACTTGCAGCGGAAAACTTTAACCAAAAATAATAATACTTTATTAATAAAAGTAAATATTGTCTCAATACTCAAAATAAATGAAACACTCTAATCTAGGTGATGATCCCCTTCCTAGTATGCTCCCATGCACATCCAAAATTCACCTGCAAATCTGCTTACCAAAAAGGTAAACAGGGCAAAGCCAAATAGGAAAAAGAAAATACGCGTCAGTATAAAACTTAGTACGAAATGTACTAGATAAGTAACACATTTGTTAGTTCGTAACAATTTTTCAATTCGAAAACTCCATCACCAATAATTCAAGAATAACTCTTTAAGAATAAACTGTTTTCAAACACTTAATAATAATTCAAGAATAACATTTTAAGAACAAACTCTTGCCAAACACTTGAATAATAATTCAAGAACAACCTTTTAAGAACAAACTCTTTCCAAACACTTGAATAGTAATTCAAGAATAACCTTTTTAAGAATAAACTCTTTCCAAACACTTGAATAGTAATTCAAGAATAACCTTTTTAAGAATAAACTCTTTCTAAACAACTTGGATTAAAAATAATCCTGAAAACAATTCCTCTTCTTATCTCCCCTTCTATTTTGCTAAGTGTGCACATCCCCCAAGCTAGTCATCCCATCACGGAGCTATATCAAGGGGTAACTATAATTGCCAACAAGTGGACTTTGAATCTCTTGATATTAATCAAGCGGAAATAATAATAATATAAGTCATGAGTAAACCTCCTTCCTCATAAACAACTTTTTGAACATTCAAAGTTCATAAAAACCAATCAACCTTTCCTTGTAAAAATAATTTAATTTTCCAAAAAGGATAACAAAACTTCTATATAAAAATGATTGATAAAATCATTCATTCTTTTCACTTTCAAGCGTGAATAATAAAACATTGTAACCATTTTAAATCAAATTTCTAAACCAATCCAACCAATAAAATCCATAAACAACCTTATCATATAAACCACATTTTAAAAGATCTAGCTACATAACGTACCTTGATCTTGCACAAACTAATACTAGTATCTTCACTTATTCTTATACTTGAACTTTCTCATAGCCAACCAACAAGCAATCTACCACATGAACTTATTCTTGAATTTAAACATGAATGATCTATCATGAGCATAATATTTTTGAGTAAGAAATATGAAAATATTTTTCTTAAACAAAAGAAAATTGAAACTTGAATAAGAAAATAAAACTAGAATACATAGGAAGAGAAAGAAGAACTTTGAAGTAAGAAATTATAGATTCTTCAAAGTTTTTGTTGGAAAAGATGGCTAAAGGTGTGGTGTATTTATAGGAGTAGAATAGATAGTACTTAATTTTCAAAATTAAAGAGTTTGTAACCTTCACCATAAATTAGGAGATTAAACCAAGATTTGTAACCTTCATCATAAATTTGGAAAACAAAAATTCCCCATTTACTTCACAATCCCGTCAAAAATAATGGCCTAAAATTTTTTTTTTCTTTTTTTTGGTTTTTTGAATAATTTTGACTAGGATTTTAAACCAAAAGTTTAACAAATCCAATTTTGGCGCCATATTCCCGCCAAAATAATTTAATACCAATAAATATACTAAAATATCCTTTGCTTAAAATATTTATTTTAGAAAATAAATATAAAATACATATTTATTTATTTAAATAAATACTAAAAATACGGGGTATTTCACAAGTATTCTCTTAGCTCGAGCATGAATACCTTGCAACAACATAAATAATATATATACTATGTCTTTTGTGGTTAGGTCATCTTCAAAACTCAAGGGTCAACAATTTCCCCCTTTTTGAAGATGACAACAAAAGGCATATACTAAAAATAATACACATAAGTCATATAAAAATAATTTTAACAAAGTATGTAACCAAGTTAAATTACTTATTATAGACTCGTTAGTTTATTTTGTAAAGTCAAAATATGAGAACATAATCCATGACAAAAAAAAATTTACTCTGATTGCCTTTATCTTTCCCCTTTGGCATCTTCAAAAACATAGTCCACGATTTCAAAAAGATGAATATTATTCACTAAACACATCACACCACCAAACTTGTAAGTAATAAGTTGGTTAGTATAAGCAAATAAAGCATTCAACTCTCAAAAACCGCAATCCAAGAATATTAGCCATTCATTTAGACGCACACATGCAAAAAGATCAAACTTAGAATTAGCAAATTAGGAAGTTCCATTATAGCATGATTAAAGGAGAAGGATAGAAAAGACAAATATTAAACAAAGTTCATGTTCCCACACACAAAAAAACAAACTAAACTAGAAAAGTTTATGATTTAGGAGAGGGAGGAAAAGGAGGATTGGTTTCCATGGGAACAGGAGTTGGTTCCCTACAAGGAGGTAGGTTAGATTCATAATCTCCCCTATCAATCACCCTAACTTCATCTTCCTCAAAATTCCTCGGCATCAAGCAAAGGAAAATTAAGCACTTTCATGTTTTGAACTCTTTGACTAGCTCTAGTGCTTTTAGCAACGTTTCACCACCTATCAACCACCTTCTTCCCTTTCTTCTTAACTTCTTCTTTTTTCTTTTCGATTTTCTTTTCTTTTTGATTTTTCTTTTCTTTTTCTTTTTCGCTTTTCATTTTTCTTCTCTTCAACTTCTTTTTCTTCTTCTTCTTCTTCTTCTTCTACTTCATCATCCATAATCATCTCATCATCATCAAGTTAGCCTCCCTTGATACTTCTCCATTCACAACACAAACATTCAAGTTATTCAAGGCACGCACATTCAACATATTTCCCGTGGATAACCAATGGACTGAGTTCCCGAAATTTTCACATGCTTAAATAGAATTTCGGTTACTAAAGCTCCATATCCAACAACAAATCCATTTTCAATCAATGACTCAATGTTGAATCATTAAAGAGGGAAATTTATGTGTTTGAGAGGCTAAACAATGAATGTAAATTAAATCCAACATGCTAACTTGAGCACGTTTGAGAGCGAGGCAATAAAGCTTTCTTAGGATGTGAAAAAAATTTTGTGTAGGGAGAAAGAAGATTATGATCAAGAAATGTTTTTCCCTTTTGACCACTATTAACAATCAATTGATCAAAAGAATATCCGAAAATGGATAGGACCACGTTGTTTCTTGAAATAAACATCAGTTCCTCTCACGGGAACACCAAGCAATTTCCCAAATTTTAGCATTAAAATCTATTTGAGTTCCTTTACCAAAGTGGAACAATTTCCTTCTTCATCCATGGAAAAGTTTTCACAAAATTCATCCATAATTTAGGAATAAACTATTTCCATAACATTTCACAAAAGATCTCCCACCTTGAAACTTAATCATATTGAGCAATTGACGAAAATTTACTCTTTTGCACCAAGAAACATCAATAAAAAGTCCATGACATACCTTGATGTGTGGATTTTTTCGAGCAACCGTGTTGTTCCTCTCTCGGGAACATCTGATTCCCCCTCACTAGTTGCATGGCTTCTTCAACCTCCATTTCAACCGTTTCTTCATTTTTCTTCCTTTTCCTTAGAATTCTAGATGAAGAATTGGAGAAATATCCATGGGTGTGGTGATTCAATTTTAGTGGAGAAGGAGAGGGTTTTTCGGCTTTGTGGGAGGAGAGAGAGTGAGAAGTGTTTTTGGTATCATATTTTGTGGAGTATTTTCGGTTTTATGAGAAGGAAGGAAAAAAATTTTGTTTTGTTTAAGGAAGAATAAATAAATAATAAACCGTGTATTGTACACGTTTTATGAAAAAATCATTCTATCTAATTTAAAAAAATATCTTCAACTAACTTGAGAGATATAAGGAAAAAATCAGATTTTTAGGAAATAAAATCTGAACTGAATATTTTTGGTTTTTCGAATTTTGAAAAGAAAAAATAAATCGAATACGCTGGGAACAGCGTTTGGGAACAATGAATGGAAACAAGAAATTTTGCTACTTTGGAACTCCATTAATTCTTTTAATCCTTTGTCATCACTTAAGGCATAGAATTGTCTTATGAACAATAAGGGGAATATTATTGGACATTGGTGAGCAGTTTTCAGACATTTTTACTTATACATATGAAATAATCATATAAGATTGTGATGTATTTAAGCAAATAAAAAATCGAATATGCACATCCAGACATAATGCCAAAGAATTAACACAAAGGGGAATATTGTAGCAATCATTTCAACTTGATTAAGCCAAGTTCAAGTCTCAATTTCTCAAACCTATCTCTATTTAAGGGCTTTGTCAAAATGTCTGCAATTTGACGTTCAGTCTCACAGAATTCCATTTTAATAAGACCCTTTTCAACATTATCTTTCAGAAAGTGATGCCTAATATGGATGTGTTTGACTCTTGAATGATGCATCGGGATCTTTAGAAATACTAATAGCACTAGTATTATCACAATAGATGGGAACACATTCAAAGTAGTTCCATAGTCACGTAGTTGTTGTTTTATCCATAGCATTTGGGAACAACATGCTGCTGC
Organism: Beta vulgaris subsp. vulgaris; assembly: GCF_026745355.1. Taxonomy (NCBI): domain Eukaryota; kingdom Viridiplantae; phylum Streptophyta; class Magnoliopsida; order Caryophyllales; family Amaranthaceae; genus Beta; species Beta vulgaris. Next base: position 41,944,060 of record NC_079205.1, read on the forward strand.
TCAACATATTCAGCCTCGCTGTAGATAAAGCAACTGTGTTTTGCTTCTTGGTGCTCCAAGAAACTAAACTATGACTAAGGAACTGAACCATACCTGATGTACTCTTCTATTGACCAGATCTCCTGCATAGTCAGCATCCGCAAATCCTTTCAATTCAAAGGTATCACTTCTCGAATAGAATAGGCTTAAATCATCTGTTCCCTTGAGGTATCTTAGGATTCTCTTCACAGCTGTGAGATGAGATTCCTTTGGATTGGCTTGAAACCTTGCACATAACCTACACTGAAAGCAATATCAGGACGACTTGCAGTTAGATATAGTAATGAGCCAATCATACCTCGATACTTGGTTTGATCCACACTATTCCTATAGAATCTTCATCCAATCTGGTTGAATTCCCATAGGTGTATGATTACTTTGGATGCTTCCAAACCATACTTTTTCAATAGTTCCTTTATGTACTTTTGTTGATGGATGTAGATTCCTTCTTCTGTTGCTTGATTTGCAACCCCAAGAAGAAGTTGAGCTCACCCATCATACTCATTTCAAATTCTTTACTCATGAGATTAGCAAAGTCCTTGCACAAAGATTCATTAGTGGCACCAAATATAATATCATCAACATATATTTGAACAACTAATAAATGTTTTCCTTTTGATTTTAAAAACAAGGTTCGATCCAATTTTCCTCTTTTAAACTCATTTTCAAGAAGGAACTTAGAAAGTCTTTCATACCATGCTCTTGGAGCTTGCTTTAACCCATAAAGAGCTTTGTCAAGCTTAAAGACATGATTAGGAAATTCTTTATTTCAAAACCTGGAGGTTGTTCTACAAATACCTCCTCATTAAGATAACCATTTAGAAAAGCACATTTTACATCCATTTGATACAATTTAAAACCCATGAAGGCAGCAAAGCTATGAAATTCTAATTGCTTCCAACTTGCAACTGGAGCAAAAGTTTCTTCATAATCAATGCCTTCCTGTTGATTGTATCCTTTCACAACTAACCTGGCCTTGTTTCTTTATAGTTCCGAACTCATCTAATTTGTTTCGAAACACCCACTTTAAACCAATAACCTTGTTATGTTTAGGTTAGGTTCAAGGTGCCAAACTTTGTTTCTTTCAAATTGATGAAGTTCATCCTGCATTGCTACGATCCAATCAGCATCAGTGAGAGCTTCTTCATGATTCCTAGGTTCCAACATAGAAAGAAAAGCATGAAAAGCACAAAAGTTTTTCAATTGAGATCTCGTTTGAGTTCCCTTTTTATGTCACTGATTATTAGTTCCACAGGATGGGAACGATGAGTTTTCCAAGGCTTTGGTTGGAAATCCTGGATGGAAACTTGGTTTCCTTGATCATCTTCATTTCCCTGTACTTGGGAACCAGGTTCAACAATAGTGGATTCATTCACTAGTGATCATCACCTAGTTCTTTTTCTTCCTCATTGGGAACAGGAACAGGATGTTGTTCCCTTGGCTTTGTTCCCATGACTTCGTCTTCCAAAGTCTCATCAATAAGACTTAGATCTTTTGTCAATCCTATTTCGAAGTCATCTTCAACCTGTGTGCTTGCATCAAATTTATCTGTTTCATCAAAAATAACATGCACACTTTCTTCTACACACATAGACCTTTTATTATACACTCTATAAGCCTTGCTACTAGAAGAATATCCTAAGAATACAGCTTCTTCACTTCTAGCATCAAATTTTCCAATATTTTGTTTCCCATTATTATGAACAAAACATTTACATCCAAATGTTCTGAAATATGTAATATTGGGCTTTTTACCAAAATACAGCTCATAGGGTTTTATTTAATAAAGGTCTTACCATGGCTCGATTTATAATGTACAAGCAGTATTCACAGCTTCTGCCCAAAAGTTTTTAGGAAGACCACTAGCTATCAACATAGTCCTAGCCATCTCTTCTAGTGTTCTATTCTTCCTTTCAACAACACCATTTTGTTGAGGTGTTCTAGGGGCTGAGAAATTGTGATCTAATCCTTGTCTCTGCTAAAGTCATCGAACTTAAATTTTCAAACTCTTTCCATGGTCGGATCTAAGGTGAAGTAACTTATGACCACTCAAATTTTGACTTTCTTTGCAAAGACAAGGAACTCATCATAAGTCTCGTCCTTGCTAGAAAGAAAAATAACCCAAGTAAATCTAGAGAAGTCTCTACAATTACCAAAACATATTTCTTTCCACTCCTACTTTGTATCCTCATAGGTCCACATAAATCCATATGCATCAACTCTAATGGTCTTGTGGTACTACCACATTCTTGGACTTGAAAGAGGACCTAACATGCTTACCTTTTGCGCATGCATACACACATGATCTAAATGAAACTTAGTAGAGGGTAAACCTAAAACTAGTTCTTTAGAACGCAGTTTGTCAAGCAAGAAAAGCTAGCATGACCTAGACGCTTGTGCCATAAAATGAATCATCATCAATAACACTAAGGCATGTGAATTGTTTTTGGGAACAAGGTTGAGATCCACAACATATGTGTTCCCTTTCCTTGTTCCTTCCAAAATGATATCCTTTGTGCTATTGTTGACAATAAACATTTTTCACTATTAAACTTCACACAGTTCCCTCTATCACAGAATTGGGAAATACTTAACAAGTTATGCTTTAATCCATCAACTAGAAACACATTATCTATGGAATGTGACGATGACTTACCAACTTTGCCCATGGCAACTATGTTACCTTTCTTGTTGTCACCAAAAGTCACACTTCCACCATTATAGGCTGAGAGTGAGAGAAATCTTGATTTATCTCCAGTCATATGCTTAGAACAACCACTGTCTAGGTACCATGTGTTGTTCCCCCTCACTCCAACCTGCAAGAAAACTAATTGTTAGAGTTAGGAACCCAATCTTTCTTGGGTTCCTTTCCTTCAGGAACAATAGATTTCTTTTTCCAAATTACTTTACTTGTTTCCAAGTTCTCATTTATGCGACCAAGTCTTTTAGGACAAGAGTTCCTAAAATGACCAGTGTTCCCACAAAACATACAAACTTTATCACTTGGTAAATCAACTCTCTTTTTAGGTTTTTCAAATTTCTTTTTGTGATTAAAACCAAGACCTTCAGTTCGTTTTGTTTGAGGGTTCTTAATCCAGTTTGGAATAGGTAGCATTTTCTTTTCATTTCTCATTTGGTGCAGTTCCCCTACAAGTTCATTATTTTCAATTTCCAAAAATGAAACATGATTTTTCAATTCGTTTATTTCAGATTTGAAACTTTGCAAGGGAACTGACTTAATGTCAAATGAACTTACTTCAGGAACAAACTCTTTTAGTTGTGATAACTCAAGACTTAACAAGTAGTTCTCATTTTTAAGATTTTCGAAATCCTCTTTTAATTTAAGATTTTTGTCAAACAACTGAAAAATCTTTTCTCAATATCAATTCGAACACTTTTAAGCCAAGAGGTATGTTCCTTTGCTACACTTAAAGCATGTTGACATTGTTTTAGTTTAATGGTCTCATCTTTGCAATCATTTACAGCGTCAACAATAAACTCAAATAATTTTTCTTTACTTAAAGAATTAAGACGAGTTTTGATGGTGTCTAGACTTGCCTCAAGAGATTCAATCTCTTCATCAGATTCGGAATTGTCAAGAGCCATAAGACAGAAGTTTGCAGTCTCCTCATTTGGTTGAGGATCATCTTCTTCTTCTGAGTCAGAGTCTCCCCATGCAGCAACCATAGCTTTCTTCATGTCAGATCGAGTATAGGAGTTTTTGTATTTCTTGTTCCTATCTCTGCTTCGTTCCCTTCCTTTGCCTTTTTCTTGTTCCCATTGGGGACAATCCTTGATGAAGTGCTCAGAACTGCCAACTTATGACAAACAAGTTTGTTAGAATATTTCTTATTCTTACCTTTGTAATCTCCTTCTTCATGTTCCTAAACATTCTTTTGAATTTTCGGACCATGAGAGCGATTCTTCTTCATCATTTCTGAGTCTTCATCTTCATCAGCTTTTAAGGCAATCGATTTTGCTTGGACATGTCTCCATTCTCATTGTCCAATTGCAACTCATGAGTCATAGGGAACCAGCAAGTTGTTCCAAATTGAACTTAGTAAAGTCCTTAGTTTCCTGTAAGGCAGTTACCTTAGCCATCCAACGATCCCTAGGAAGGCTCCTTAGGACCTTTCGTACCTGTTCCTCAGATGTAATCACTTTACCAAGAGATGTTAGCTCATTAATAATATTAGTAAAGCGTGTAAACATGTCTTGGATAGACTCTTTTGATTTCATTTGAAAAAGTTCATATTGGTTCATCAAAAGATCTATTTTTGATCTCTTAACTTCACTCGTACCTTCATGAGTGACTTCAAGAAGATCCCAAATTTGTTTTGCGGTTTTCATCCCATGACACGATTGTGTTCATGAGGTCCAAGACCACAATGAAGCATTTTATAGCAAGAGCATTAATTTCCATCTTTTCGAAATCAGCTTTATCAAAATCAGATATAGATTTAGGAATTACCTCATTCTTGTCATTAGTGGTAGTGACTTCAAAATCACCTACCTCTATGACTCTCCATACCTGGTAATTGTCGGCTTTGATAAAGATCTCCATTCTGTTCTTCCAGTAAGTGTAAAACTTACCATTGAACATTGGTGGCCTCTGCGTAGAGTACCCTTCTTCCAGTTTCTCTCTAGTATTCATATTTTTCAAGATCTTGAACTCAACAGGGTTTCCTGAATATTAGAGTTCCCGCTCTGATACCAATTGTTGTATAATATGAGCACTATAAGAGGGGGGTGAATTATAGTGAGAGAATAAGCTATACTTTTTGCGGAATTAAAAGTAAACTTGGGAACAAACAATGGGAACACGAGAGATTTTACGAGGAAAAACTTCCTAGGCCTAGTAGGAAGAAACAACCTCGACCACAAGGGATTTTAAACAACTTTCCACTATAATAGGCCAAAACAACTCTGATTACAACCTATTACTTTTCTCTCGATTCTCAACTTAAGTCACTCAACTCAAGTTCCCAAAGACAGTTCCCAACAACTGACGTTTTCTCTCAAACTTCACTCGAAGTTCCTTTCTCTTTCTCTTTCTCTTTCTCTTGCTTCACTCAAAGCTTTCTCACACTTACAAGAGTTCACTCAAACCCTTTTTCTCAAAAATACACTTTGTAAAAATGGAAGAGTAATAAACTCGATTAATGTAAGTATGAATTCTCTTAAGGAAAGGCACTGACACTTTAGATAACTTAAGACAAATTAACTAAGTCAGACACAATTTTCTCAATGAATTAGACGCCTATTTATAGACAATTAAGACAAGACATGATCTCCACTAATTAACCATTATCACATGTTCTCCATGAGTTTAATTAATTAATTAAATTAAATTAATTATTCCATGTCATGTAAAGATCCACTAATCCATACTTCACTTCATAGAAGCAGTAACATACGTGGTTTTCAAACTTGGAGAATAATTAACTTATTTAATTAATAAAACTTGGAGGATAATTAACTTAAGCCACTAAATCCACTAACTACATAAAACTGTAGCAATGTTTAGGCGTGAATCTAGATTTTAGGAAATAAATAAATAAAATCTTTAGCTAGTTTTTAGGAAAATATCTTTTTCAAAACTTTTATAAAACCGGAAAAGTTTTTATATTTAAAAATCCGAAACATTTAAAAACCGGAAATATTAATTTTCGAAAACTAAATCTTTTAAATAAAATATAAAAGATAAAATATATTTTAAAAGATATATTTGAAAATCAGTTAATTTAAAATCAGAAAATCTTTTTAAAATCTTTTCCTAACAAACTTAAACTAACTTCCTAAAAATGGATCTTAGTCAAAATATCCCTAAAAATTCTAACAACTATATTGGGCACACATTTATGGCGCACAATATTAGTCACTTAGAAGTTCCTAAATTAGTTTTAAGTCTTGTTCCCTAATATTAAGTCTTGTTCCTAAGCCTTGTTCCTATAGTGCCAGGTCTGTTCCTTTCATGGGAACAAACCAAGTTCTTTTGAGAATTCACCACGAACCTATTAAGCTTTTACTCAACCTTAACAAGAAGATTAATAAATACCCTAATGTATTCTAATCTTCATTCCATGCTTGATTCTTCATCTCTCGAACATCTTTACTTCGATCTTGATTAATTCTCCGCTTTAATCTTCAATCAAGTATTCTCTTAGCTCGAGCATGAATTACCTTGCAACAACATAAATAAAATATACTATGTCTTTTGTGGTTAGGTCATCTTCAAAACTCAAGGGTCAACAAGGATGATTTTCGAAAATCGTTTTTAGTAAATAATCGGGGTCCGTAAACGAGTTGCGTAGATTACAACTTTTCGAGAGTTTGATGTGGATGAACCACCACATATAGTAAACCCCATATTTTGGGTAAGCTTGTCTTGAATTTGGCATGCACTTGATCTGCTATGGTAATGTAGTTGATCTGTCCGGAGCGTTGAATGTTGTCACTGGGGATTCTTCTTTGGAAAGTTGATACAAGCAAAGTCAAATAGCACCAGAAACCATGGAATTGTCGGAGAGTCCTTTAGGGAAAAGGAGAGTTTAGGATAAAAAAAATAAAAGGTTAAATTTGTGACTCAAATGAATGTAGGTGGGAAAAGGCCTTGACGAGGCTAGGTTCAGACTCGAGTCTATGTCGGGATCTAAAAAGAAATACGCTCCCAAACTCTAGAAATTACAATCATTAGACCATGACTAATTTGTTTTATTGAAGTGGTCGGAACTCGAGATGCGGATTCCTACGTATCCTTGCTAAATAAGACCATTCGAAGTTTTGGATCTGATTTATTATTATTATTATTATTATTATTATTATTATTATTTATTATTTATAATAATAATTTTTTTTTGTGTGTGTGTGTGTCCTAACTTTTGCCTAGGTCGCCCATCTGGGTTTTCAACCTAGCGGGCTTGGACATATCTTGAAGAAGAAGTTAGGCTTGATGAAAGGTTGAAAAATTTAAGTCTTGAAGTATAGTGCCGGTTTAATTGGTTGAGCTAATGGAGGACAATGATTTGGATTATATGGATTAAAGGTTTGATGAATTGAAGGATTATGAGGGGTAGAACTTGTGTACAAGCCCACTAGCTTGACTTTTTATTTCTTTTTTCCTTTGACTTTTTTTTTTTTGCTTTTTTTTTGTCTTGTGCGTTTTCTTTTGCTTTTGCTTTTTTCTCACACTTCGATCTTTTTCACTTTTTTTTTTGTTTTTGCATGACATTGATCTGTTTTGTTTATGTAGTAAGGCTTGCACACGAGTTATTGATTTAAGGTATTTGGAAGATATTTGTGAAGCTTTGATTTTAAAAGGTTATTTGGCTAACGGGGATAACTCCTGATCCAATATATTTCCATTTTATTCTTCATTTTTTATATATTTCAGATCTCTTTTAATGATTGTTATTAGTCAAGTTTGATAAGTGATTTAAGTTTCATCATTGAATTAGAAGCATAGATAAAATGATGGAAGGCCAATGAAAATGAAAAGGAAAATGCAATTTTTTCCTAATTAGAAATAAATAGAATTAAGGCATAAAGTCCTAGATGACATAGACTCGACAAGAGAGGAAATAAAGGAGCTAGGGGTGGGACTCTCCGACTCAACTAGAAAACCAACGCTAAGTGACTAAGCCCCTTGTGCTATGGACACGAATCCCAAGGGATTGTTGTTGTTGACTTTCGCTGCCGGCGGAATTGAAATCTGCCACTATCAACCATGTCCTGCAGAGTATTCCTTAAGCCCCAACACGCAAATGTTGGGTGTCTATTCCCTCGGTGGTACTTGCAATATGCATTAGGGTTCTACTTCTTGTGCCTATTTTCAGGTGCAGGGTTTGTAGTAGGACCGATAGGCTTTGTTGCTCTTTTTTTTTTATGAAGCCTATCGGAAGCTTCTTCTAAAATCATGCCCAACGGAGTGAAGGTTTTTTGGTGCTTTTGATAACCTCCCTTTTCAGTAGTTACGACATTGACATCATTACCTCTAGAGCTAGAAGCGTTATTGTTACTCTTCTTAAAAGAATTGTTGTTGTTGTAAGCCTTACTCTTTGAGGCTTGGACCTCTTCTTCGATCAGTAAACCTACTTTCACTAGTGGAAAAAACCTTATATGTCACTTAGTAACAGATGCGATTTTTGTAAAACCGCATCCGAAAATGGACACTAATAATGGGAAGGAAAGTTTGGAGTACAATCTGATGCAGTCCTCTTGTGGACCGCATCAGATAAAAAACTAAAAATAAAACCCATAAACTTCCTAAACTAACTAATTAATTAAGTTAGTGTACTTTGTTAATCTTTTATAAACTTGATAATGTTTTCTAATTTTTCTAAACTTAAAACGAGGAGTAACATAAAGTTAGTTTTCTATGATTAAAATAGTTGTTTAAGTTAATAAAAATTAAGTTGGAGTAATTTTATGAATATTTAAAATGATTTCATAAATAGTGTGAAAACTATAAAACTTTGATTTATAAACTCTCTTAAGTTCATTAATAATTTCTCTAAAGTTATTGGATTATTTAAATTGTTTATTTTATAAAAAGGGGTTATTTAGGAACTAACTTAGATCTCGTAATATTCATTGTAGACTCCGATTTCGTAAACAAGGACTATCAAGAGCGCTAATACGTTCGTGAGCTTAACTTTGGGCACGCGTCACGAGGTAATCTCCGATGTCCATCTAAACATAGATCCCCTTAGCGTAAAACGAAATGATTACGTGATTATAAAATTTATAAGTATGGACTATAATTATGGATTATCGATTTAATGTGGATTATTAATACAAATGACAAATGGACAATGACTATGGATTTTCGATTATGAACATGACTATGGACGATGTACGATATGACATAGATGTTATTATAACGTTATTAAAATCGGTTAATGTTATTTAATATTGTTATGATTATCCTTATTATTATTATTATTATTATTATTATTATTATTATTGTTATTATTATTATTGTTATTATTATTATGATTATGATTATTATTATTATTATCATTATTATGATTATTACGGTTATTACGGTTATTATTATTACTATTATGATTATCATGAGTATTATTATCGTTATTAATATTGAGACATTATGAAAGTTGAAATTGATAAGAACTTATGTTAATGAATGATTATAAATCTGAAGTGATAATTGAACTCAAGTGACAGTCGTGTTATGAAATGAGTTATTGAAATCTCTATGAATGAATTTAGATTATGATGGATTGAATATGTTCACACTGGTTTGAACAAGATGACGTAAATTGAATAAAATGACGTAAATGTATATGTGAATTATGTGATGACGTGAATTAAAAGATGTTAATCACGTAACGTGAAATATCGGAGGGAAATGATGAACAGGTTGCCCTGTATGAGTGGTTCAGCGGCCCCTACAGGTTCTCTGGTTACTATGCTGATTATTTTGTTACTGTCTTCCTTCTATCTTGTTGTGATCCAAGTAGAAGGGGTGTACACACTAGGGACTCTGTTATTATGGCCATTATGATTTCTAGTAGGTGGTTACAGGGGATTTCTCCGGCCTACAAGTAGGTGGTTACAGGGGGTTTCCTCGGCCTACTATGTTGAAGTAAGTGGTTACAGGGGATTGACCCCGGCTTACTGGCGTTCTCTTTCCTCTCCTTGAATAATTGGATTAATTGAATTGGTGATGTGATTATTCAGTGTATGTATATGTGTATGTGCATTATGACTTCCAAAACTATTAATCTAATATTTTACAAAGTATTTTTAACTTAAGTATTTTACGGGATGGAGTTGGAATTACTCAGTTTTTCTGATTTTTAGGATTTTGTCTCTCTTGTCTCTTTTCAATGTATTTGTGCAGGTGGGTGATCGATCGGGGGAACAAAAAGGGAGATCACTTAGAGTTGTCATCCACTTAGTATATGATTAGCTTCCGCTGGAACTCTGAAATTTAATTAATTAGTAATGTTTAATGAACAATTTACTTAGTTGTATTGATTAATGAATTTGAGTTGGTGTGTTATAACTTAGCCTTACATTTATTTCCAAGGAGATAATTGCGGCAGTAGCACCACCTCGTCGAGTTGAACCCTCGTGGATTTATTTTCCCCCAAAACCTGAGTTTATTCGAATGAAAAAGGGTTCGGGTCGGCGAGGGTGTTAACCGATGCGGTTTTTTTGAAAACCAAATGCAGTTTGGTGGACCGCATCAGAAAAACGGTTATTTTCAGCTGCAAAAATCCTGCGTCAGATTTGCCCCATTCCCTCATGGCCATGAAACATGATGCACGTACGTAGCCCAAGATGTGCAACCCAACTCTCATTCCTCATTTTAGTCGTCCCAACGTCGTTTCTCTAATTTCTCTCTCTTCTCTGAACCTAAATATCATCTCTCTCTCATTTTAGTCCTCCCAACGTCGTTTCTCTATAACCCTTTGTCCTCCTCCCTCCTCTTTTAGCGTCGATAATTGCTCGGCTATCAGGCAAGAGTCTCAGAGGTTCTCGGTTTAACCCGACTCCGTTGAAGATGAGTTTACAGTTACAACACCAACCAAGAACTCGCCGTCTAAATCCTTTGTCCTCCCTGTCCTTCCAACGTCGTTTCGACGGACTGCACCAACCAAGAACTCGCCGTCGTTCTTCCATATATCGTCTTCATCAGTCTCCGCCGCTGGAGCCTTCATCCTTCGACGAATTGCATCAATCTAGTTCGGTTTTATAATTTTCGTCTTCACCTCTTTGTTTTTATAATTTTGCAAATCTTCTTGTAATTCCAGATCTAGTTAGAATTTTTGTTTTATAATTTTCTAACATAGTTCATTTTTTCTTTCATTTACTGTAATATACGTTTTTTAGTTAGATCTATTTTTATTAATTTTCTTTCATTTTCTGTAATTTATGTTTTTAGTTAGATTTAGTTCATTTTTTTTTCAATTTTCGTTCATTTTATGTAATTTATGTTTTTTGGTTAGATCTAGTTTGGTTTTTACTGTCATTTTCAATTTTCGTTCATTTACTATATGTTGGATCATGTAGTATTTTGATGATTGTAAACAAATGATGATTATATAACTAACATGTGTGTTTGAGATGTGCATATTACATTAACATGAAACAAGTCATCAAAGGTTGAATATATCACATCATGAAGGTCTTCCCACAAGTGAAGTTCCTAAAAGAGTTCCATAAGGAACACAATAGAGCGGTTCCTAGGTACATCCTATGAGGAACATTGAATATGAAGTTCTGGAGCAGTTCCTGAGTGGGAGCAGCAATATAACGTTTCAGAGTTGAAACAAGAAGTTCCTGAGCAGGAACTATGAGTGCGAAGTTTCTTAAAGGAACTAGCACACTGAAGTTCCAAAGGTGGAGCTATCAACATGCGGTTCTTGAGTTGGAGCAGCATGGGCATGAAGGCAGAAAATATGAGTTTATTTTCTAGGATTCATGTAAGTATTGGAAACTGAAAGGTAATGGAACAAGGTCTAAAGGAACTCGTAAGGTCAAAGGAACTCGTGGAACTTAGAGTCAAAAGTATTTAAGAGTCAATAAATCTGATGCATATTATTATCTTAATCATAAGAATTTATTAGAGTTTTTTCTTAATAAATCTCTACTGGTTTAAATTTATATAAATAATATGCATTGTTGTTTTAGGATATTTTAGTTTTAAAATAAAAGATAAGTTTAGTTTTAAAAAATATAGTTTTAGTTTTAAAATAAAAGATAAGTTTTAAATAAAATAGTTTAATAAAATGGTTTCTTTAGGAATCTGATTTTATTAATTTAATTTTATCTTTTCAGTTTTTGGAAAAAAAAAGCCTAAATTTATAATACGTATAATGAGATGTTGTTAAAGAAATTGTCTGTCTGTTCCTCTCTAAAGGAACAGACGTGGTAGTCTATTAATCTAAGTTAAAGGAACTAACTATTAAAAGGAACTAGACTTAGGATGGAGCATTACAACGGTACATATGTCAGTTGAGTAAATTATGCCTAGATTATAGGTAACCTTTTTTTTTAAGGAAAAATCTTTTTGGAAAATTTTTTAAGGAAAAGATTTTATTTTTCAAAAGATAAAATAAATATTATTGGTTTTACGGAAAAATTTTAAAGATAATATTTTTTAAAAGAATTTAATTTCAGATTTAATAATTAATATGTTTTAATTAAATCAGATTTTCAATAATGCTTAAAGTGGTTGCTAAAATTAAGGAGCAGTAACTAATCTCTCCCACGTTTAACAGTGATCATGGAGATCATGGGATGTTAAGGAACGTGTTCCTCGAGTAAGGAACATCATGGGATAATGGTTTAACCACTAACACATGATTATCCCACGTTCATTCTAAAAGACTGCTATAAATATACAAGTTCAATTGAGTTTCAAATTGTCTGACTAGTGTCTTTCCATAGTGTTAGACTTATGTCATTCCATAAGTTTGGCTTAAGGAATAGCGTTACAAAAGAAATATATTTTCTATTCCTTGTTTGAGTCAGTTCCTTTGAGTTTCAAGTTCCTACGAGTGCCATGTTCCTTTACAGTTATTCAGTTTCTATATACTAGAGTTAAACCAAATTATCAAGCGTCTGTATTTGAGTTTGGGGTTAAAGGGTTTGAGTGAACTCTTGTAATGGGAACTTGGTAAAGGGTTTGAGTGAATTCTTGTATCAAGTTCGAGTTAGGAACTTGAGTAAGTTCTTGTTGTGTATGGTAGACTTAGGGTGAAGTCTATCTAGGGGTGAAGGGTTTGAGTAAACCTTTTGTAAAGAGTTGTGGGAACTCTTGAAAGACTTAGAGTTAAGTCTAGAGTATAGAGTGGAGATTGTGAGAGAGTTGGAGTTCCGAGTGGAACTTGAGTATGTAATAGGTTGAATCATAGGAGATTTCCTATTATAGTGAAGAGTTTAAATCCTGAGTAGGTCGTGGTTTTCTTCTTGTATTGAGACAAGAAGTTTCCACGTAAAAATCTCTCTTGCACTTTCAGTTCCTTATTGCTTATGTTTTAAATTCCGCATTATTTGGGCAATAAGTTCCACACTACAATTCACCCCCCCTCTTGTAGTGTTCCTAGTGAAATATAATTGGTATCAGAGCCGGAACTCATTGATAAGTAGGAAACCCTGCTGAGTTAAGTTCCTGCAAGAGGAAAGAACACGTACGAGAAAGGAACTCCACCCGATGTCATTCAAAGGAACAAGTGAGGAGATGACTTTTTATACACAATTAAAAGTCGCTCAAGGATTTTGAACAACCCCTTTGATGTAATTAAGTATCTCTTCCTTGAGATATTCTTTATACGCATATATTACATTGGAACTTGTTCCTTATAGTATTTCTAGTAAGATTATTTTATGGGGCTTTGATGTTTTTATTGAAATTTAGGATAAATTTAACATTGTTTTCTAAAGATAAAAGTCAGATTTCTAATTTCTTTAAATTATTAAAGAATCATATACTAGAAATGGTTGAATGAACAAGTTATATGGAACAATGCATGTTTGTATCTCTGGAACTTGGTTTCTCATCTTAAGGAAAATTCATTATTTTTGGCATGTTATATCGCACTCATATTATTATTCATTTGCCAAATGATAGTGTTATTATGCATCATGAATATTTAAAATATTTATTATGTCAGTATATGATGTTCCTTGTTAGTAGTGGTAGATATGTTCGTGCATCATGAATATGAATATTTTATGTTGCTCCTAGCCTCCTACTAATAAGAAAAGACCCAACATATATTTGGGTACCAAAAACCAAGAACTTGCATATTTTGCAGGTAATGTGAAAGGAACTGACATCTCTTGATGTAGAGGTTAGGTGTTTCAAGAAAGTAGTTCTAGACATGAGTTCCTATGACTACAAAATTTAGAGAAAGTATGTAAAAGGTGAAATATATTTCCTATGAAATTGGGTAATAATCTTTACATACTATATATCTTGGTCATTATTATTCTCAAATTTGATTTTCGATTTAACATGATTGTAGAAGGTTATGAAAGAGAAGTTGTTTTATGGTTTTTACATATATATGAATTATTTCAATCTAACTTCTCTTCAAGTTTTAGTGCACGTATAATTATATTTTGTAGGTTTGTCTACGGATATAATTAATTTTGATAAAGGAACTTATGGATGTAATAAGACAATGATCGTCAGTTCCTCAGAAAGGAACAGACGTATTGGCACAACTAAATTGATTCAAACGAACTCTAATATAATCACACGAATATATATATGTAAACCACTTGGATGGATGTGCATCCAAGGTCAAGGGAAAGACATAAGCACACATGTCCTTGCTTTTGCCCTTGAGAGCCATGGAGATGGAGAAAGCTATCAAATGAACATCTGGGTCTTCAACCCCCTTGAGAGCCATGGAGATGGAGAAAGCTTTTCCCTTAGTTTAGGATCAATGATGTCATGGCCATGAGCCTAACTCTCGAGTGTAGGAATTGACTGGATCAATTGCTCAAGCTTTTCAAACCTTAAATCCGTCTCAGACTTGATTAGAGGTGGTGGTGGTGGAATGTCGCTCGGTTCTTCTTCTTCAGTTAGTTTCTCTCTCGGTGCCTTAATCTTTTTGTATTGTTCCTCGAGATGAGATATCATTAGTGTCCCCTATTTCAGATGATGATTTAGAAGAGTTGGAGGATTCATCTGAAAAAGTTAGGATGCGCTTGACGAGTCTGGGAGTAGGTCGACCTTATTACCTCGTTGTTGGACGTTCCCAAGTTATAATCTCACGACATGTCTGAACATAAATCGGATGGACCTCGTAAAGTTTAAGAAATAATGTTTTCAAAATGAGAAGTGGAGATGAGAAATTGGAATAAGAAATGGAAATAAAGATGAAAATGGGAAATGATTAGAGAAGGTTATGATTTTGGACTAGTATGGGCTTGATCATAATGGAGATATGTACCTAGCAAATTGCACATGCAGTCGTGGATTAGATTGGACTATGCAAGCAGACTGAATGATCGGACTTTGTTGAGTACTAGACTTTGTACTTACAATAAGGAGACTATACTCAAAATAAGATAGACAAATAAAGGTGGTTAGACTTAGGGATAAACTTTTATAGTCCAAAGACTGACTAAGGTTTACATATAATGCAAACTAGAACTAGGAAATTTTTTTAGTCCGAAGACTGACTTTTATAGTATGAAGACTGACTAAGGTGTACATATAATGCAAACTAGACCTAGGGAAATTTTATAGTCCTAAGACTGACTTTTATAGTCTGAAGATTGACTACTTGTTACATGTAATCCAAACTAGACCTAGGGAATGAATTAAGCCTAAATGGACATAAGATTTGGATTGGACTAGACTTAGACTTAGATTGGAATAGACTTGGACTAAACATCACATAAAAATGCAAATGGGCCTAGATTTTGATATGAACTAGACTTATATTGGCCTAATATCGACTCTAATGCTAGCGAATGTATGGATTCAAACTAGACGGGCCTAGCTTGAATGCAAAACGGACTCTAATGCATGTGGACCTAGAATGAATGCAAATGGATTGAATAAATTTGTTTGGACTTTGCTTAGAATTTTCGAAATTTATTTTTAAATGGAACCTATTGTTTTTATCTTTTGTTACGAAAAGATAATGGAATAATTTTGAATATATTTTTGTCAATGTCTTGTATTATGATGATTAGTAAATGCCTTTTGAAAAGGGTAGAACAGAAGAGTGTGTAGGATTGATTTTTGAAAAATGTAATTGATTCAATATGGTAAGTTAAGCTTGAACGGGAAGATTAGTTGAACAACAGGGAGAAGGTAGACATGCATGATGATTATAACTCTACTAATGCACTTTTTAGTACAGACTTGACCCTGCATGAAGAGACTGATCTTTTTTTGAATTAGGTGAGACCCCTAAAATTACCATATCTATTTTTACGCGAATGTAGACAAACATAGGACTGAACATAGGATCGACCACCACGACGACTAAATCGAAGGAAAGCATGCAATGTACGGAGTGCGTGCTGTGCGCAACGTACAGTCGTGCGTCTGGCGCAGGAGTGGTACGCCAAGCGCTATATAATAAACTTGGCGCACTACTCCCTTGACACGTTTTTCAGGGATTTAAAACGTTTTAACCAATTGATGCAATTTTGCATGTTTTTAGACACGATTTTACGAACGATGTATAATAATGACAATTTAACCAGATAATAACAGGCAAAAATTACAATCACAGGCAAATGTCATATCACATGGTGCAAAAGTTAACAACCTAAAGTATAGTTCTATGTTTGAAACTATTGTCAGGTTTGGGTTAAGTCTGAAAGGGTCCATGACTAACAGATCGATCCCACACTTCGTGCCTCTGCTTAAAGAGTTGGCGACGTGTAATACGCACTCCAGCTCTGAAGTCAGGAACAAGAAAAAAATGCCATGATATAGGTAGGTTTACTTATGACTAAAATCCAACACTATCGCTCATGAAGCTTAAGGACAAAGCGCAAACCCCCCTACGGTGACCTCACACTTAGAAGATGTGCTAGTGAGGCAAGGTAGATTGTCCTTATGGTGGCTTAAACAATAGCCATGCATATGCAAAACGGTAATGTCATTTTAAAGCATAAAAAGAGTATTATTTTTCGAGTTTCACCCAATCATATTAAAAAATTAATTTTTTCAAAATCCTGACCATGAAGTTCTCAAATTGTAGGCGTGTTTTTATTTCGCCTGTGCGAGATGAGCGCATATTAGATTTGACTACTCCATTGTAAAGGTGTTGTATTGAAAATTGTTTTAAAGTCGGCAACAAGTCTTTAAAGGAAAACTCATAAACCAAATTGGATATGGGAAATTGTAGGGACAAAATTAGGGACTTGTCCAATGTATATTTTCTCGTCTAGACTCCATAGATGGTCAAAATGAACCAAAGATTGAGTTCGGGGGTAAGGGTGTAAACACAGCCAGGAACCATGTTACCCATTGCTGGCCTCTACTAAATATCGATTCATGTCAACGTTTATCGAAAAGAATAACCAAATAATATTTTAAGCACCCGAAAAATAATTAGTCTAGGTTAGTTCAGGAAACACATAAAAGACTTTTTTGTGAAATGTTATTATGCAATCAATTTACAGAGAACCTAGCCGGTTGTGCAAATTAAGCTAATTAATGTTAGGTAAGTTTTCAAGGTCTTGATGAACAATAATAACCTATGGGTGATAAAAGCATTAAATGAGGACAATTGTATAATATGTATAGAACAATCAGAGAAGCATATAATAATGTATGAAAACAAAGATATAAAGGTTTAGAATCCACATTTCAACAATTTTATACTAAAGATCTACATCAGAAAAGTAACAATTAATAATGTCAATATGAAAAATAGGAATTTATTTAAGGACCATCAGGATTATACTATGGCTTGAGTCTGCGAGATTGAGAATAATCAGAGAAGCAGGCTGATGTGTCACGCGCATGACGTGGCATGCCCAGTAGAAAGTGTACACGTGGTACGCGCTTTGAAAAGGATAAGAAAGGATACGCTTGACGCATAGCAGTGCACCAAACGCACGGCTCAGTGTATGGCTCAAGGTCGTGTGTCAGCAAAAGCTGCACCAGACGCACTAAGGATGGTGCATCAAGCGCAAGGCTATGCGCCAAGCGCACGTTGGTGTGCCAGACGCACCAGCTTGGCTTTTGACACGCGTTTGCCAGGTTTTTTAGAAAACGTGGTTTAAAGATGTTATATAATATGAGCACTATAAGGGGGGAGGTGAATTATAGTGAGAGAATAAGCATAACTTTCTGCGAAATTAAAAGCTAGCTAGGGAACACAGAATGGGAACACAAGAGATTTTAGCGAGGAAAAACTTCCTAGGCCCAATAGGAAGAAACAACCTCGACCACAAGGGATTTTGACTCAAACTTTCCACTATAATAGGCCAACAACTCTGTTATAAACGTCTTAATTCTCTCGAGCCACAACCTGAGTTCCTTAACTCATGTTCCCAACTACAGTTCCCATTAACTATTGTTCCTCTCAAACTTCACTCGAAGTTCCTTTCTGTTTCCCTTTCTCTTGCTTCACTCAAAGCTTTCTCACACTTACAGGAGTTCACTCAAACCCTTTAACCAAATACATACAACTTCTATTAACAATGGAAGAGTAAAAATCAAAGATAGTAAGTATGGATTCTCTTGGTAACAAGGCAGTAATACTTTAGAAAACTTGGGATTTTGAGCTGTCAAACACAAATTGTTGTGACTACTAAAAGTCAAACACAAATTTATCTTGGGATTAGGCGCCTATTTATAGAGTAAGTAGTCATGAATTAATTTACAACTAATTAACCCACTAAACCCATGATCTCCACTAATTAAATTACTTGGGAACTAAGAAGCTAACCCACTAACTCACTTAAAACGTGTAGCAGTAGTATTACGTGATAAATGGTTACTTGGGGAATAATTAAACATTTTAAAGTAATTCAATTTAAGAAAAATATATGTTTAATTTATTTTAAAACCATCCGAAAATCAGATTTAAACAAAGAAGAAAATTGGTTTTATTTATTTAAAATAAAAGATAAGATTTTAAAATAGAATAATATCTTTTTCAATTAAAAGAAACTATTTATAAATCATTTCCTAACTAATTTCCTAAAATAGTGGATTTAGCCAAACTTAACTAGGACTCCTATTTTATTGTTATATGCTCAAAATAAATTAAGCTCTTAACAATAATGCGGTTTAGGTGTTCCTAATTACGTTTCAAAGTCAGTTTCCAACCATTGTTCCTAAACTATATCAATGTCTATTACTGTCATGGGAACAGAACTAAGTCCCTTTTGAGAATTCAACACCAATCATCTTTTACCTTTACTCGACCTTAACATGAAGAATATAATACATCCTAATGCATTCTAATCTTCATTCCAAGCTTGATTCTTCATCTCATGAACATCTTGACTTTGATCTTGATTAATTCTCTTTATTTAATCTTCGATCAAGTATTTTTTTTGTTCTTCAATGAATAACCTAGCAACACCATACATGAAATGATATAAGTATGTCTTTTGTGGTTAACTCATGTTCAAAACTTAGGGTCAACAAAATCCCTCTTTTTGAAGATGGCAACAAAAGGCATACTTCACAAAATATATAACATATATACAATTAAATTAGTCACTTAAAACAAACTTAACAAAGTTAAATTAAATTTTATTTGACCTTTATTTTATTTTAAACTTAGGCAAGAGTTTTAATTTACTCTTATTGTCTTTCTTAATCAATAAGTGGAAACATGAAATAAGGCGAAAATGTAATATACTCTTATTGTCTTTTTCTTTCCCCTTTTTTGTCATCTTCAAAAACAATAACCCGTGATTTCGAAAAGAATAATTTCATCTATAAAATCTCATCACACCACCAAATGTGTTAGGAACAGTTGGTTAGTATAAGTAAATAACGTGTTCAACTCTAAACACCGCAATCCATGAATATTAGCCATTCAAAAGACGCAGACATGCACATAGATACGTTACCACACGGACGAGAATGTTATGATGATTCTCTAGTTTTATATTTTAAAAGTATTTTTGAAAAAGAGAAAATTATCACGGTGTTACATGGCGAGCGATGCATCTCGCCACATGAGCAATCCCAACAATTGGCTATTTGTTAGGATTATGGGCTCATGATCTTACTAAGAGTCATGATCCTTTGTGACTCATTACTATCTTTCGAAAGTATTTTTGGTTTCTCCCTTAGATAGGAGAAACACATATGAGTTGGCGTGTTGAAAACCACCAGTTGCAACAGGGATGGCTCCTTCAGATTTGGATTTCTCAAGGCAAGGACCATGAAAATCAATGCCAAGCTAAAAGTAGAGATAAACAAAGTGAACTCTCGAACACACCTCAAGTTTGTGAAACCGAAAAACACACATCCCAACCATGAAAAACGCCTGTCGCCTCGTCCACACGCACAATCCTCTTGATTCATCTTCTCACGCATCACAAATTCCAAAAAATCACATATTCAACTGTTATAAATCCCCATGCCTTAACCAACTAACATATTGTCATTGGCCATACCCACCCACGAAGAAGTGCTTGAACAACTCGAAAAAAAATCTGAATCCTACGATTTTAAAACGTACCACACATATAAAGAAACCTACCAACAACCAGGGGGATGGAAACTCAAAGACCAGGGGGGAAGGGGGAGCCCTACACAAACAGGGGAGGGGGATGGGAAAGGGGAGTCCAACACAAATAGAGGGGAGGGGACAGGGAATCCCGACATAAAATAAGGGGGGAAGGCTACGACGAAGCCCGATAAACAGCAGGTAATGCAACATGAGTACGGGGGAGAAAAAAGGAGATACTGACACCCGATAGGGGATGGAGACAAAATCTATGAACACCGAAGAAGGGGGTGGGGACAAACGAAACAATAGGGGTGTGGGCCTACGCAACTACAGTAGAGGGGGAAAACAACCAGTGACAGTCGACGATGAGACCAATTGGACCACCAAAAAACGAAAAAGGAAAACAGAATGACGACGACGGGGGAACGCACCACGGGAGGGGAAAGGGGAGACACAAGGGAGAGAAGTACGACAAGGGATTACTCACACACAGATACAACTTAACTGATGGCAAATAGGCTGGCCGACGGCCAGGTGAGCGTCGCACCGCTCAGATTGGCCACCAGCGAACTTGGCGGAGCGGCGGGAGCTTCGAACAATAGTACTAGGGTTAGGGGAAGTTTTTAGAGAGAGGCGGTAGAGAAAAAGGTTCTACTCCGTGGTAGTCATACTGAGAACATCTCAAATTCACAACCATTTTCGAAAATTGCTAAAGGATTCATGAGCAAAGTTACTTGTCACCTTTCATATGTACCTATCATACAAAAATCCTCGTGTCAGTGTAAATACATGTCACATGTGGTTAAAGGCTCAATTTTGGATCCACAATCAGACATCCCTGCAATGTGCTCGTGACCACACCAAATGTTACAGAATCTTCCCATCATATGCTTGTATAATATGCTAAAAATATAGTAATATTAGTATTCAGCCCTAAAAAGGTTTAAATATATGACAACCCAGCTACTTTAATTTCCAATACAAGAGCCATACAGTGTATGGACAAACTATATAAATACAATATGGGAGTTGTATTGCATGTGCTTTACTATGTCTAGCCTAACTTTCGACAAATATATTGGTAAAAAATCTTATCCTATATGACTCTTTATATATAGAAAGGATCATACTGCACTATCTTAGTATCTTACTAGTCTTTTCAGCCTTAAACTTGCTGCTAGGTTTCTTCAAAGAGGTTTGGGAATAATCACAAAAATTTGCTATGGACAGGAGACTCTTCGGGCTTTGCATTTTGTTTCTCGTTCTCTTTGCTTCTCGTAAGTTCATTATACCACTTGTTACATACTTCTATGTAGCTTAAATTTCTTATACTTTTTGTCAACTTAACCAACAAACACCTCTAAGTATGCGTGTGGTGGAATAGGAACATGTCATATGGACAAAAAAATGATTTCAGGTGGTTGTTGGGATGCGAATAACGAGTTCAAAGGGTTTCCAACTAAAAAATTTCTTATAACTTTTAGAAGTCATGAATTTAATAAAACTTGCATGCTAGATTAGACAAGTATCTTTGTAATGCTATCTTAAATTTAAAGTAGCGAGTTCATTTTACTTGTGAGTTTTATTTCAAAAAAAAAAAAATCTGAACTATATGATCCGAATATAAAATTTATGCCCCTCTTATATAGATTTATTCACATTTTTCCGGATTTAAATAAATTTAGCTTATTCTACTCATATTTGGTTAGTTTATTTAGGCATATTACTGATTCGTTTCATCTATAGCTATTTGATGACTTTAACAACATATTTACGTGATTATTGACATCTTGTTTTTGGATGCTTTTTGAACTTGTTGGGTAAATATATCTAAGAAAGGAGAGTATGTTAGAAGGTTACTTATAATTTCTTCTGTTTGCACATCAGTGTGGGCCGTCTGATTTTTTTTAAAAGTGACTTAATTATACATCTAAAATGGATAGTTTGAGCTAATAAAATTTACACCAAAATGTAGCAGAAGTGAAGCAAGCAGAAGGAAGGGTATGCCAGTCACGAAGCCACTACTTCAAGGGACCCTGTGCACGAGACCATAACTGTGCATATGTTTGCCGCAATGAAGGCTTCTCCGGCGGCCGATGCCATGGTTTCTTCCGCCGCTGCTACTGTACTAGGCTTTGCTAGCTAGCATTATTGCTTAACTTTAGTGGTTGATCTACTAGTTCCTAGTGATTCAATGTTGTATTTCAATTCCATGCGGGTGAAGACAATGTCAATCTCATGCGTACAATATTTGCACCTTGGTGCAATGTTAGGAAACAACCTAAACCTTCTATGAAAGATGGTAAAGGTTATTGGTCATGATTTCATGAACTGTCAAATAGACAATAAAATTTAGAAGAACTATGTTAGGACCTCTCTATCATATTGTAGCTAAGATTAAAGTTATTAACGTTACAATTTGAATTTAGTTATTGTATGGATGTTTTATTTTTGGCTTAGCTCATCAATTACCATATAGAATGTATCTAGCAGAGAACAATAGTGAACCTTTGTATAAAAGAAATCTGGCACTTGACAACACCCTTATGTATAATTATTTAAACACTTTTTTACACAATACGCAATAATTTTCCTGAATAATAAGGTAGGAATTGTGGTTGATTCAAGTGGTGAGCTTTTTCATCTTCCCTAATAAAGTTTAGGGTTCAATTCTTACTCCAAGCATTTGCTTGGGATTTAAGGAGGGGGGGGGGGGGATTGGGGGTGTCTGACTTGTAATGGGCTTCTGAATGGGGGCCCTATGTGAGAGCAGCCTAGAGGAAATCTTCTTACCAATTTTTTTTTTTTTTTAAAAAAAATATGACTCATAAGGTGGAATAATAAAAAGAGAAAATAAAATCTCACTAGTAACAATCACAAATTTGCTTGGTTATTTCATTTTGATACCAACCTTAATTAACTCTCCATGAACTAAAGTTTAATTTGCGTTCTGAAAATGCACCTCAACCTAAAGCAATTTGTTATATAGGATAATTTGAGGCAAATCTTTCTTGACTAGAATTCTCCAAGGTTGTCCTCTAAAACTCTTACATAATTTAGTAAAGACTTTTTAAATGTTTTTAATTAGGAGAGATAATTGACCAAGTTACTAGCCCACAATAGCTCAAATAATGTTGGGTATTGTCTTACTGGAGGAATTTTGATCAAAAGTTTGTATTATTAAAAAATAATCAAAAATTTGTATTATTGCGAAAAAACGGGCAAAAGTTTGTATTATTCTTGTTAACAAATCCTAGATTATATTGTTGTTGAGGATCGCACCATAAATATTTCTTATAGGATCCAGAGAACCAATATGATCAATTGAAGTAGCATGTATATCAAGAGTTACCAATTGGAAAATGTATACATTGGGCGAGATGACAGAAGATGGAGAAGAGATACATGTACTACATAATTAACCTTAAGTAATACCCAAAAAATGTTACTTAAAGTGCTTAAAGTGTTATTATAGATAATAGATAACACTTGTTTGAGTGTTACATCTGTCTGTGTTACTTGTGATATTAGGTAACACTTTTAAATGCTTGTAGTAACACTTAAACAAGTATTACTTTAAATTTTCTTATGTTACACTTTTAATACCTATTGTTACACTTTTAAAGTCTTACCCACAATTTCTTATGTAACACTTTTTATGTCATTAGTAACATCTTATAGTGTTACAATTAGCCTATGGTAACACTTTATTCAACATTATGTATCACTTTTTGCCATCTCATGCAGCATCTTCTACGTTATTAGGTAACACTTTTTACCATCTCTTGTAGCACCTTATAGTAATTAGGTAACACTTTTCTTTAATATATATATATTTATTTAACATTACAATAAAAATACTAATCAGACTATAAGAAATTGATATATGTAATATTACAATAATGATTTAGTTTAATACACCGATTAGTGCTATATTTTCAAAAACCTAATGAAAAAAAAATTATGTACTATATAAAATCAAAACTTTCCAACAAGCAACGTATTCATATGATAATCTGATACTAGACCTAATAGTCATATATCTAGTCTCCATCTTCTGTCATCTCGCCATATGCATGCACCTTCCTTGTCCATATATGCCAATTTGTCAAGACTTCCAACCCGGAGTTTTGTTGTGGAGACTGATTATCTCTTCTCCGATCCATCTTTAGTCCATCCGTCATATGCATATATTTTTCTAACGACCTCGATATCATGAGTTGATACTTCAATTCTTCATTTTGCTTATCTTGATCCTATAATAAAAAATATTAAAGATGAAATCTTCAACAATAATATTATTTATTCATAAGCAAAGAAAGTAAATATATTAGGAATTCAAAATAATATCATGAAATATGAATATGGAGAAGTGGCTAAACTTAGATGATAGTATGTTGTTGGAAATTCTTCTATGCCACATGAAAGCCAGCCAGAAGAGCTAGAGACGAGAGAGAAAAAAGATAACAAAAAAAGACACGTAGATGTTCATTAATAATGAACTCCTATACCACTTTTGAATAATGGCAGGAGTTCTAAATTAAGATCCTATTTTTCTAGTTCACTACCACACAAAACTCAAGAGCTAAATGGAGTTTAAGCTCTCTACTGCAGGCTGCAGCAATGCAACAAGCTTGTTTACCTTGCTACTATTTCTCTGTTGTTCTCTAAAATAGAAAATAACACTGATACTAAGAAAGCAAAAAAAAAATAGTGCATAAACACTATAAAAAAGTATAAAAGATACATGTCCTAGTTCCAAAAAGCAAATAATAGCACATCCTTAAAATGTGAAGCTGGCATTGAGTCAAAAGCATTTTTATTTTCCTATCATCATCATTATCGTATGAACTTAAGTGTTCCTGCTTTATCGTGCAATTACGTCTATTCAAAACCTCCTTAACATGGGCTCTTTACCTTCTTTAGATAT